>NW_027141873.1:0-57500 GCF_036365525.1 Heterodontus francisci | reverse complement strand
AGAACAGACACTGAGACATATATATGCACACACACACACACACACACACACACACACACACACCTCTGAACAGACCCTGAGACTTATATATATGCACACACACATCACACGCACACACACCACAGCACAGACACTGAGACTTATATATATGCACACACACACACACATCACAGCCCAGACACTGAGACTTATATATATATATATATACACAGACACACCAGAACCCAGGCACTGAGATATATATGTATATATATTTATATATATTTACACACACACACTCTGTCTCTCTCTCGCTCACATTCTCTCTCACACACACACACTTGCTGAATCACATTATCTCAAATACGCGCACACCCTCTCTCTCTCTAATTTCTCTGTTTATTTCTGACACTCACACACATACACAGATCTGGTAACATTGCTGCAGTCTGATGTCTAATTTCTCTGTTTATTTCTGACACTCACACACATACACAGATCTGGTAACATTGCTGCCGTCTGATGTCTAATTTCTCTGTTTATTTCTGACACTCACACACATACATTGATCTGTTAACTTTGCTCCAGTCTGATGTCTAATTTCTCTGTTTATTTCTGACACTCACACACATACACTGATCTGGTAACTTTGCTCCAGTCTGATGTCTAATTTCTCTGTTTATTTCTGACACTCACACACATACACTGATCTGGTAACTTTGCTCCAGTCTGATGTCTAATTTCTCTGTTTATTTCTGACACTCACACACATACACAGATCTGGTAACATTGCTCCAGTCTGATGTCTAATTTCTCTGTTTATTTCTGACACTCACACACATACACAGATCTGGTAACATTGCTGTCGTCTGATGTCTAATTTCTCTGTTTATTACTGACACTCACACACATACACAGATCTGGTAACATTGCTGCCGTCTGATGTCTAATTTCTCTGTTTATTTCTGACACTCACACACATACATTGATCTGTTAACTTTGCTCCAGTCTGATGTCTAATTTCTCTGTTTATTTCTGACACTCACACACATACACTGATCTGGTAACTTTGCTCCAGTCTGATGTCTAATTTCTCTGTTTATTTCTGACACTCACACACATACACTGATCTGGTAACTTTGCTCCAGTCTGATGTCTAATTTCTCTGTTTATTTCTGACACTCACACACATACACAGATCTGGTAACATTGCTCCAGTCTGATGTCTAATTTCTCTGTTTATTTCCCTTCCTCACAGTTAACTTGCTGACGATTGGGATCCTGTCTCGGGGAAAGTGCGGTCTCTCCAAATGTGTCACTCGGTACCTGGTGGCCATGTCAGCGGCGGATCTACTGGTCATTATCCTGGACCTGATATTCAGACACATTCCCATTGTTTATTGGGAACAGTTTCAGTTCCTGTATTCCATCCCCGTGTGTAATATCCACGCCGTCCTGCTTTACACAGTCACAGACTGTTCTGTCTGGTTCACCGTCACTTTCACCTTTGATCGATTTGTGGCCATTTGTTGTCAGAATCTGAAAAGTAAATATTGCAATGAGAAAACATGTGCTGTGGTTGTGGGAACAGTGAGTTTGCTGAGCTGTTTAAAGAACATCTTCTGGTATTTTATGTTAACGGGTCGGTATTGGCTGGTGAACGATCCCTGGTTTTGTGATGTAACAATAGATGTTCTGGAATCTCGTGTCTGGGGAACAATCGAGTTCCTCCACAACATTCTAACCCCGGCCGTCCCATTTGTGCTGATTCTGCTGCTCAACGCTCTCACCGTCAGACACATTTTAGTGAGCAGCAGAGGACGCAGGAGACTCCGGGCTCACAGCAGTGGAGAGAGTCACAGAGACCCCGAGATGGAGAGTCGAAGGAAATCTATCATTTTACTGTTAGTTATCTCTGGTAATTTCATGCTGTTGTGGGCCCTGTTAATGGTGTATTCTATATGGAGCCGGATGTGGGATTTGGGTTATCAGTCTGTTTATCTCCCTCGGTTTCTGCAGGAATTGTCCTTCATGCTCCAGCTCCTGAGCTGCTCCACAAACACTGTGATTTACGCCGTGACCCAGACTCAGTTCAGAGAGCAGGTGAAGAATGTGCTGAAATATCCCTTTAATACAATTGTTAAATTAATTCAAAAATCAGAGGAGGGGGAGGGGACTGTCACCATGGAGACAGAGCGGGGGAGGGGACTGTCACCATGGAGACAGAGCGGGGGAGGGGCCTGTCACCATGGAGACAGAGCGGGGGAGCAGACTGTCACCATGGAGACAGAGCGGGGGAGGGGCCTCTCACCATGGAGACAGAGCGGGGGAGGGGACTGTCACCATGGAGACAGAGCGGGGGAGGGGCCTGTCACCATGGAGACAGAGCGGGGGAGGGGACTGTCACCATGGAGACAGAGCAGGGGAGGGGACTGTCACCATGGAGACAGAGCGGGGGAGGGGACTGTCACCATGGAGACAGAGCGGGGGAGGGGCCTCTCACCATGGAGACAGAGCGGGGGAGGGGACTGTCACCATGGAGACAGAGCGGGGGAGGGGACTGTCACCATGGAGACAGAGCGGGGGAGGGGCCTGTCACCATGGAGACAGAGCGGGGGAGGGGACTGTCACCATGGAGACAGAGCGGGGGAGGGGCCTGTCACCATGGAGACAGAGCGGGGGAGGGGCCTCTCACCATGGAGACAGAGCGGGGGAGGAGACTGTCACCATGGAGACAGAGCGGGGGAGGGGCCTGTCACCATGGAGACAGAGCGGGGGTGGGGCCTCTCACCATGGATACAGAGCGGGGGAGGGGCCTCTCACCATGGAGACAGAGCGGGGGAGGGGACTGTCACCATGGAGACAGAGCGGGGGAGGGGCCTGTCACCATGGAGACAGAGCGGGGGAGGGGACTGTCACCATGGAGACAGAGCGGGGGAGGAGACTGTCACCATGGAGACAGAGCGGGGGAGGGGCCTCTCACCATGGAGACAGAGCGGGGGAGGGGCCTGTCACCATGGAGACAGAGCGGGGGAGGGGACTGTCACCATGGAGACAGAGCGGGGGAGGGGCCTATCACCATGGAGACAGAGCGGGGGAGGAGCCTGTCACCATGGAGACAGAGCGGGGGAGGGGCCTGTCACCATGGAGACAGAGCGGGGGAGGGGACTGTCACCATGGAGACAGAGCGGGGGAGGAGACTGTCACCATGGAGACAGAGCGGGGGAGGGGCCTCTCACCATGGAGACAGAGCGGGGGAGGGGCCTGTCACCATGGAGACAGAGCGGGGGAGGGGACTGTCACCATGGAGACAGAGCGGGGGAGGGGCCTATCACCATGGAGACAGAGTGGGGGAGGGGACTGTCACCATGGAGACAGAGCGGGGGAGGGGACTGTCACCATGGAGACAGAGCGGGGGAGGGGACTGTCACCATGGAGACAGAGCGGGGGAGGGGACTGTCACCATGGAGACAGAGCGGGGGAGGGGCCTGTCACCATGGAGACAGAGCGGGGGAGGGGACTGTCACCATGGAGACAGAGCGGGGGAGGGGCCTCTCACCATGGAGACAGAGCGGGGGAGGGGCCTCTCACCATGGAGACAGAGCGGGGGAGGGGCCTGTCACCATGGAGACAGAGCGGGGGAGGGGCCTGTCACCATGGAGACAGAGCGGGGGAGGGGACTGTCACCATGGAGACAGAGCGGGGGAGGGGCCTGTCACCATGGAGACAGAGCGGGGGAGGGGACTGTCACCATGGAGACAGAGCGGGGGAGGGGCCTGTCACCATGGAGACAGAGCGGGGTAGGGGACTGTCACCATGGAGACAGAGCGGGGGAGGAGCCTGTCACCATGGAGACAGAGCGGGGTAGGGGCCTGTCACCATGGAGACAGAGCGGGGTAGGGGACTGTCACCATGGAGACAGAGCGGGGGAGGGGACTGTCACCATGGAGACAGAGCGGGGGAGGGGACTGTCACCATGGAGACAGAGCGGGGGAGGGGCCTGTCACCATGGAGACAGAGCGGGGGAGGGGACTGTCACCATGGAGACAGAGCGGGGGAGGGGCCTGTCACCATGGAGACAGAGCGGGGTAGGGGACTGTCACCATGGAGACAGAGCGGGGGAGGGGCCTCTCACCATGGAGACAGAGCGGGGGAGGGGCCTCTCACCATGGAGACAGAGCGGGGGAGGGGACTCTCACCATGGAGACAGAGCGGGGGAGGGGACTGTCACCATGGAGACAGAGCGGGGGAGGGGACTGTCACCATGGAGACAGAGCGGGGGAGGGGACTGTCACCATGGAGACAGAGCGGGGGAGGGGCCTGTCACCATGGAGACAGAGCGGGGGAGGGGACTGTCACCATGGAGACAGAGCGGGGGAGGGGCCTGTCACCATGGAGACAGAGCGGGGGAGGGGACTGTCACCATGGAGACAGAGCGGGGGAGGGGACTGTCACCATGGAGACAGAGCGGGGGAGGGGCCTCTCACCATGGAAACAGAGCGGGGGAGGAGTCTGTCACCATGGAGACAGAGCGGGGGAGGGGCCTGTCACCATGGAGACAGAGCGGGGGAGGGGACTGTCAGCATAGAGACAGAGCGGGGGAGGAGCCTGTCACCATGGAGACAGAGCGGGGGAGGGGCCTGTCACCATGGAGACAGAGCGGGGGAGGGGCCTGTCACCATTGAGACAGAGCGGGGGAGGGGCCTCTCACCATGGAGACAGAGCGGGGGAGGGGACTGTCACCATGGAGACAGAGCGGGGGAGGGGCCTCTCACCATGGAGACAGAGCGGGGGAGGGGACTGTCACCATGGAGACAGAGCGGGGGAGGAGCCTGTCACCATGGAGACAGAGCGGGGTAGGGGCCTGTCACCATGGAGACAGAGCGGGGGAGGGGACTCTCACCATGGAGACAGAGCGGGGGAGGGGACTCTCACCATGGAGACAGAGCGGGGGAGGGGCCTGTCACCATGGAGACAGAGCGGGGGAGGGGACTGTCACCATGGAGACAGAGCGGGGGAGGGGACTCTCACCATGGAGACAGAGCGGGGGAGGGGACTGTCACCATGGAGACAGAGCGGGGGAGGGGACTGTCACCATGGAGACAGAGCGGGGGAGGGGCCTGTCACCAAGGAGACAGAGCGGGGGAGGGGAATGTCACCATGGAGACAGAGCGGGGGAGGGGCCTGTCACCATGGAGACAGAGCGGGGGAGGGGACTGTCACCATGGAGACAGAGCGGGGGAGGGGCCTGTCACCATGGAGACAGAGCGGGGGAGGGGACTGTCACCATGGAGACAGAGCGGGGGAGGGGACTGTCACCATGGAGACAGAGCGGGGGAGGGGACTGTCACCATGGAGACAGAGCGGGGGAGGGGACTGTCACCATGGAGACAGAGCGGGGGAGGGGCCTGTCACCATGGAGACAGAGCGGGGGAGGGGACTGTCACCATGGAGACAGAGCGGGGGAGGGGCCTGTCACCATGGAGACAGAGCGGGGGAGGGGACTGTCACCATGGAGACAGAGCGGGGGAGGGGCCTCTCACCATGGAGACAGAGCGGGGGAGGGGCCTCTCACCATGGAGACAGAGCGGGGGAGGGGACTGTCACCATGGAGACAGAGCGGGGGAGGGGACTGTCACCATGGAGACAGAGCGGGGGAGGGGCCTCTCACCATGGAGACAGAGCGGGGGAGGGGCCTCTCACCATGGAGACAGAGCGGGGGAGGGGCCTGTCACCATGGAGACAGAGCGGGGGAGGGGACTGTCACCATGGAGACAGAGCGGGGGAGGGGACTGTCACCATGGAGACAGAGCGGGGGAGGGGCCTGTCACCATGGAGACAGAGCGGGGGAGGGGACTGTCACCATGGAGACAGAGCGGGGGAGGGGCCTCTCACCATGGAGACAGAGCGGGGGAGGGGCCTCTCACCATGGAGACAGAGCGGGGGAGGGGACTGTCACCATGGAGACAGAGCGGGGGAGGGGCCTCTCACCATGGAGACAGAGCGGGGGAGGGGCCTCTCACCATGGAGACAGAGCGGGGGAGGGGCCTGTCACCATGGAGACAGAGCGGGGGAGGGGACTGTCACCATGGAGACAGAGCGGGGGAGGGGACTGTCACCATGGAGACAGAGCGAGGGAGGGGCCTGTCACCATGGAGACAGAGCGGGGGAGGGGACTGTCACCATGGAGACAGAGCGGGGGAGGGGCCTCTCACCATGGAGACAGAGCGGGGGAGGGGCCTCTCACCATGGAGACAGAGCGGGGGAGGGGACTCTCACCATGGAGACAGAGCGGGGGAGGGGCCTGTCACCATGGAGACAGAGCGGGGGAGGGGACTGTCACCATGGAGACAGAGCGGGGGAGGGGCCTCTCACCATGGAGACAGAGCGGGGGAGGGGACTGTCACCATGGAGACAGAGCGGGGGAGGGGCCTGTCACCATGGAGACAGAGCGGGGGAGGGGACTGTCACCATGGAGACAGAGCGGGGGAGGGGCCTGTCACCATGGAGACAGAGCGGGGGAGGGGCCTCTAACCATGGAGACAGAGCGGGGGAGGGGACTGTCACCATGGAGACAGAGCGGGGGAGGGGCCTCTAACCATGGAGACAGAGCGGGGGAGGGGACTGTCACCATGGAGACAGAGCGGGGGAGGGGCCTCTCACCATGGAGACAGAGCGGGGGAGGGGACTGTCACCATGGAGACAGAGCGGGGGAGGGGCCTGTCACCATGGAGACAGAGCGGGGGAGGGGCCTCTCACCATGGAGACAGAGCGGGGGAGGGGCCTCTCACCATGGAGACAGAGCGGGGGAGGGGACTGTCACCATGGAGACAGAGCGGGGGAGGGGACTGTCACCATGGAGACAGAGCGGGGGAGGGGACTGTCACCATGGAGACAGAGCGGGGGAGGGGACTGTCACCATGGAGACAGAGCGGGGGAGGGGCCTCTCACCATGGAGACAGAGCGGGGGAGGGGCCTCTCACCATGGAGACAGAGCGGGGGAGGGGCCTGTCACCATGGAGACAGAGCGGGGGAGGGGCCTCTCACCATGGAGACAGAGCGGGGGAGGAGACTGTCACCATGGAGACAGAGCGGGGGAGGGGCCTGTCACCATGGAGACAGAGCGGGGGAGGGGCCTCTCACCATGGAGACAGAGCGGGGGAGGGGCCTCTCACCATGGAGACAGAGCGGGGGAGGGGCCTCTCACCATGGAGACAGAGCGGGGGAGGGGCCTGTCACCATGGAGACAGAGCGGGGGAGGGGCCTCTCACCATGGAGACAGAGCGGGGGAGGAGACTGTCACCATGGAGACAGAGCGGGGGAGGGGCCTGTCACCATGGAGACAGAGCGGGGGAGGGGACTGTCACCATGGAGACAGAGCGGGGGAGGGGCCTCTCACCATGGAGACAGAGCGGGGGAGGGGCCTCTCACCATGGAGACAGAGCGGGGGAGGGGCCTGTCACCATGGAGACAGAGCGGGGGAGGGGCCTCTCACCATGGAGACAGAGCGGGGGAGGGGCCTCTCACCATGGAGACAGAGCGGGGGAGGGGCCTGTCACCATGGAGACAGAGCGGGGGAGGGGCCTCTCACCATGGAGACAGAGCGGGGGAGGGGACTGTCACCATGGAGACAGAGCGGGGGAGGGGCCTGTCACCATGGAGACAGAGCGGGGGAGGGGCCTCTCACCATGGAGACAGAGCGGGGGAGGGGCCTGTCACCATGGAGACAGAGCGGGGGAGGAGACTGTCACCATGGAGACAGAGCGGGGGAGGGGCCTGTCACCATGGAGACAGAGCGGGGGAGGGGCCTGTCACCATGGAGACAGAGCGGGGGAGGGGCCTGTCACCATGGAGACAGAGCGGGGGAGGAGACTGTCACCATGGAGACAGAGCGGGGGAGGGGCCTGTCACCATGGAGACAGAGCGGGGGAGGGGCCTGTCACCATGGAGACAGAGCGGGGGAGGGACCTCTCACCATGGAGACAGAGCGGGGGAGGGGCCTCTCACCATGGAGACAGAGCGGGGGAGGGGCCTCTCACCATGGAGACAGAGCGGGGGAGGGGCCTCTCACCATGGAGACAGAGCGGGGGAGGGGCCTGTCACCATGGAGACAGAGCGGGGGAGGGGCCTCTCACCATGGAGACAGAGCGGGGGAGGGGACTGTCACCATGGAGACAGAGCGGGGGAGGGGACTGTTTCCAAGGTGACGGGAGTGGGGGCGGGGTCTGTTACCAAAGTGACGGCGAGTGGGGGGCGGGGTCTGTTTCCAAGGTGACGGGAGTGGGGGCGGGGTCTGTTACCAAAGTGACGGCGAGTGGGGGGCGGGGTCTGTTTCCAAGATGACGGGAGTGGGGGCGGGGTCTGTTTCCAAGGTGACGGGAGTGGGGGCGGGGTCTGTTTCCAAGATGACGGGAGTGGGGGCGGGGTCTGTTACCAAAGTGACCGGAGTGGGGGCGGGGTCTGTTTCCAAGGTGACGGGAGTGGGGGCGGGGTCTGTTACCAAAGTGACGGCGAGTGGGGGCGGGGTCTGTTTCCACGGTGACGGCGAGTGGGGGCGGGGTCTGTTACCAAGGTGACGGTGAGTGGGGGCGGGGTCTGTTACCAAGGTGACCGGAGTGGGGGCGGGGTCTGTTTCCAAGGTGACGGGAGTGGGGGCGGGGTCTGTTACCAAAGTGACGGCGAGTGGGGGGCGGGGTCTGTTTCCAAGATGACGGGAATGTGGGCGGGGTCTGTTTCCAGGGTGACGGGAGTGGGGGCGGGGTCTGTTACCAAGGTGACGGCGAGTGGGGGCGGGGTCTGTTTCCAAGGTGACGGGAGTGGGGGCGGGGTCTGTTACCAAGGTGACGGGAGTGGGGGCGGGGTCTGTTACCAAAGTGACCGGAGTGGGGGCGGGGTCTGTTACCAAAGTGACCGGAGTGGGGGCGGGGTCTGTTTCCAAGGTGACGGGAGTGGGGGCGGGGTCTGTTACCAAAGTGACGGCGAGTGGGGGCGGGGTCTGTTTCCACGGTGACGGCGAGTGGGGGCGGGGTCTGTTACCAAGGTGACGGTGAGTGGGGGCGGGGTCTGTTACCAAGGTGACCGGAGTGGGGGCGGGGTCTGTTTCCAAGGTGACGGGAGTGGGGGCGGGGTCTGTTACCAAAGTGACGGCGAGTGGGGGGCGGGGTCTGTTTCCAAGATGACGGGAATGTGGGCGGGGTCTGTTTCCAGGGTGACGGGAGTGGGGGCGGGGTCTGTTACCAAGGTGACGGCGAGTGGGGGCGGGGTCTGTTTCCAAGGTGACGGGAGTGGGGGCGGGGTCTGTTACCAAGGTGACGGCGAGTGGGGGCGGGGTCTGTTTCCAAGATGACGGGAGTGGGGGCGGGGTCTGTTACCAAAGTGACGGTGAGTGGGGGGCGTGGTCTGTTTCCAAGATGACGGGAATGTGGGCGGGGTCTGTTTCCAGGGTGACGGGAGTGGGGGCGGGGTCTGTTACCAAGGTGACGGCGAGTGGGGGCGGGGTCTGTTTCCAAGGTGACGGGAGTGGGGGCGGGGTCTGTTACCAAAGTGACGGCGAGTGGGGGGCGGGGTCTGTTTCCAGAGTGACGGGAATGTGGGCGGGGTCTGTTTCCAGGGTGACGGGAGTGGGGGCGGGGTCTGTTACCAAGGTGACGGCGAGTGGGGGCGGGGTCTGTTTCCAAGGTGACGGGAGTGGGGGCGGGGTCTGTTACCAAAGTGACGGCGAGTGGGGGCGGGGTCTGTTTCCAAGATGACGGGAGTGGGGGCGGGGTCTGTTACCAAAGTGACGGCGAGTGGGGGGCGGGGTCTGTTTCCAGAGTGACGGGAATGTGGGCGGGGTCTGTTTCCAGGGTGACGGGAGTGGGGGCGGGGTCTGTTACCAAGGTGACGGCGAGTGGGGGCGGGGTCTGTTTTCAAGGTGACGGTGAGTGGGGGCGGGGTCTGTTTCCAAGGTGACGGTGAGTGGGGGCGGGGTCTGTTTCCAGAGTGACGGCGAATGGGGGCGTGGTCTGTTACCAAAGTGACGGCGAGTGGGGGCGGGGTCTGTTTCCAAGGTGATGGGAGTGGGGGCGGGGTCTGTTTCCAAGGTGACGGCGAGTGGGGGCGGGGTCTGTTTCCAGAGTGACGGGAATGTGGGTGGGGTCTGTTTCCAGGGTGACAGGAGTGGGGGCGGGGTCTGTTACCAAGGTGACGGGAGTGGGGGCGGGGTCTGTTACCAAGGTGACGTGAGTGGGGGCGTGGTCTGTTACCTAGGTGACGGGAGTGGGGGCGGGGTCTGTTACCAGGGTGACGGAGTGGGGGCGGGGTCTGTTACCAAGGTGACGGGAGTGGGGGCGGGGTCTGTTACCAAGGTGACGGGAGTGGGGGCGGGGTCTGTTTCCAGGGTGACGGGAGTGGGGGCGGGGTCTGTTTCCAGGGTGACGGGAGTGGGGGCGGTGTCTGTTTCCAGAGTGACGGGAGTGGGGGCGGGGTCTGTTTCCAGGGTGATGGGAGTGGGGGCGGGGTCTGTTTCCAGGGTGACGGGAGTGGGGGCGGGGTCTGTTTCCAGGGTGACGGGGAGTGGGGGTGGGGTCTGTTTCCAGGGTGACGGGGAGTGGGGGCGGGGTCTGTTTCCAGGGTGACGGGAGTGGGGGCGGGGTCTGTTTCCAGGGTGACGGGAGTGGGGGCGGGGTCTGTTTCCAGGGTGACGGGAGTGGGGGCGGGATCTGTTTCCAGGGAGACGGGAGAGGGGGCGGGGTCTGTTTCCAGGGTGACGGGAGTGGGGGCGGGGTCTGTTTCCAGGGTGACGGGAGTGGGGGCGGGGTCTGAATCTTTCTGATTCTTTTATAATCCCTTTCAAACTAAAAGAATCCTGATAATTATTGATAATAATTTATAATAATTTATAAACATTTACTGACCTTTACAACCTTTATAAACTGTTTATAATTCTTCCTCTCACTTTGTAAATCTTTATAATATTTATGATTGTCTGTGATTTATTATCCTTTATGAGATTTTATTCTCATTTATAATCTGTTACATTCACTGCCCTGGACAGAAAACGTTGAAAATGATCCCCGTGGATTACTCTCAATTCAAACAGATCACAGAGCATATCATTTAAAATGGCCGCAGCACATGTCACGTAAAATGGCCGCAGTGAAGGTGACATCAAACAGACCACAGAGCATAACATTTAAAATGGACGCAGTGACGGTGACATCAAACAGACCACAGTGCATATCATTTAAAATGGCCGCAGCACATGTCACGTAAAATGGCCGCAGTGAAGGTGACATCAAACAGACCACAGAGCATAACATTTAAAATGGACGCAGTGACGATGACATCAAACAGACCACAGTGCATATCATTTAAAATGGCCGTACCATATGTCACGTAAAATGGCCGCAGTGAAGGTGACATCAAACAGACCACAGAGCACATCATTTAGAATGGCCGCAGCACATGTCGCTTAAAATGGCCGCGGTGCAGGTGACATCAAACAGACAACAGTGCATATCATCAGATCGAACTGGCCTTTGTTAAAACCAGCTGGAGTGGTACTGAGTCCCACACACACACCAGGAAACAGCCAATTCAATCCAGACCTCTATTAATGCCAGCTGGAGTGGTACTGAGCCCCACGCACACACCAGATAAGAGCCAATTGAATTTGAGCCTATATTAATACCAGCTGGAGTGGTACTGAGGCTCATTCACATACC
The DNA here is from genome assembly GCF_036365525.1 of Heterodontus francisci. NCBI lineage: Eukaryota > Metazoa > Chordata > Chondrichthyes > Heterodontiformes > Heterodontidae > Heterodontus > Heterodontus francisci. The sequence goes on along the minus strand of NW_027141873.1, from coordinate 45,816 downwards.
GGGAAAGAACCAATTCAATCCAGGCCTCTATTTATACCAGCTGGAGTAAAATTAACTCCCATTCACACACCAGGAAAGAGCCAATTGAAACCGAGCCTATATTATCACCAGCTGGAGTGGTACTGAGTCCCACTGACACACCAGGAAAGAGCCAATTCAATCCAGACCTCTATTAATACCAGCTGGAGTGGTACTGAGTCCCACTCAAACACCAGGAAAGAGCCAAATCAATCCAGACCTCTATTAATAACATTTGGAGTGGGACTGAATCCCACTCACACAGCAGAGAAGAGACAGTTCATTCCAAGACTCTATTAACACCGGGTGTTCTGGCACTGTGTCCCACTCACACACCAGAAAGAGCCAATTCATTCTAGGCCTCTATTAATACCAGCTGGAGTGGCAGTGAGTCCCACTCACACCAGGAGAGAGCCATATCAATCGAGGCTTATATCAATACCAGTAGGAGTGGTATTGAGTCCCACTCACACACCAGTAAAGAGCCAATTCAATCCAGGCCTCTATTTATACCAGCTGGAGTGGTACTGAGTCCCACTCACACACCAGGAAAGAGCCAATTCAATCCAGACCACGATTAATACCAGCTGGAGTGGTACTGAGTCCCACACACACATCAAGAAAGAGCCAATTCAATCCAGTCCTCTATTCATACCAGCTGGAGTGGTACTGAGTCCCACACACACATCAAGAAAGAGCCAATTCAATCTAGGCCTCTATTCATACCAGCTGGAGTGGTACTGAGTCCCACTCACTAACCATGAAAGAGCCAATTCAATCCAGACCTCTATTAATACCATCTGGAGTGGTACTGAGCCCCACTCACACACCAGGGAAGAGCCATTTCGATCCAGGCCTCTATTAATACCAGCTGGAGAGGTACTGAGTCCAACGCACAGACCAGGAAAGAGCCAATTCAATCCAGACCTCTATTAATACCAGCTGGAGTGGTACTGAGTCCCACTCACTAACCATGAAAGAGGCAATTCAATCCAGACCTCTATTAATACCAGCTGGAGTGGTACTGAGTCCCACACACACATCAAGAAAGAGCCAATTCAATCTAGGCCTCTATTCATACCAGCTGGAGTGGTACTGAGTCCCACTCACTAACCATGAAAGAGCCAATTCAATCCAGACCTCTATTAATACCAGCTGGAGTGGTACTGAGTCCCACACACACATCAAGAAAGAGGCAATTCAATCCAGACCTCTATTAATACCAGCTGGAGTGGTACTGAGTCCCACACACACATCAAGAAAGAGCCAATTCAATCTAGGCCTCTATTCATACCATCTGGAGTGGTACTGAGCCCCACTCACACACCAGGGAAGAGCCATTTCGATCCAGGCCTCTATTAATACCAGCTGGAGAGGTACTGAGTCCAACGCACAGACCAGGAAAGAGCCAATTCAATCCAGACCTCTATTAATACCAGCTGGAGTGGTACTGAGTCCCACTCACTAACCATGAAAGAGGCAATTAAATCCAGACCTCAATTAATACCAGCTGGAGTGGTACTGAGCCCCACTCACACACCAGGGAAGAGCCATTTCGATCCAGGCCTCTATCTATAGCGACTGGAGTGGGACTGAGAGCCACTCACACACCAGGAAAGAGGCAATTCAATCCAGGTATCTATTAATAGCAGCTGGAGTGGGACTGAGTCCCACTCACACACCAGAAAGAGCCAATTCATTCTAGGCCTCTATTAATACCAGCTGGAGTGATACTGATTCTCACGGACGCACCAGGAAAGAGACCATTCCATCCAGACCACTAATAATACCACCAGGATGGTACTGAGCCCCACTCAGGCACCAGCAAGAGCCAATTCAATCCAAGCCTCTATTAATACCAGCTGGAGTGGTACTGAGCCCCACACACACACCAAGTAGTGCCAATTCAATCCAGACCTCTTTTAATACCAGCTGGAGTGGTACTGAGTCCCACACACACATCAAGAAGTGCCAATTCAATCCAGACCTCTTTTAATACCAGCTGGAGTGGTACAGATCCCCACTCACTCCCCAGCAAAGAGCCAATTCAATCCAGGCCTCTATTAATACCAGCTGGAGTGGTACTGATCCGCACTCACACACCAGCAAAGAGCAAATTCAAACCAGATCTCTATTAATACCAGCTGGAGTGGTACAGATCCCCACTCACTCCCCAGCAAAGAGCCAATTCAATCCAGGCCTCTATTAATACCAGCTGGAGTGGTACTGAGTCTCACTCACACACCAGGAAAGAGACAATTCAATTTAGGCCTCTTTTAATACCAGCAGGAGTGGCACTAATCCCCACTCACTCACCAAAAAAGGGCCAATTCAATCCATGTCTCTATTAATAGCAGAAGGAGTGGAACTGAGCCCTGCTCACACACCAGGAAGTGGCTAACTCAATCCAGGCCTCTATTAATACCAGCTGGAGTGGTACTGAGTCCCACACACACCAGGAAAGAGCCAATTCAATCCCAACCCTATTAATACCAGCTGGAGTGGTACTGAGTCCCACTCACACACCAGGAAAGAGCCAATTCAATCCCAACCCTATTAATACCAGCTGGAGTGGTACTGAGTCCCACTCACACACCAGGAAAGTGACAGTTCATTCCAGGCCTCTATTAATACCAGCTGGAGTTGAACTGATCCCCACTCACACATCAGGAAAGTGCCAATTCGATCCAGACCTCCATTAATAGCAGCTGGAGTGGTACTCAAAGAACAAAGAACAAAGAACAAAGATAATTACAGCACAGGAACAGGCCCTTCGGCCCTCCAAGCCTGCGCCGATCCAGATCCTCTCTCTAAACATGTCGCCTATTTTCTAAGCTTCTGTATCTCTTTTCTTCCTGCCCATTCATGTATCTGTCTAGATACATCTTAAAAGACTCCATCGTGCCCGCATCTACCACCTCCGCTGGCAATGCGTTCCAGGTGCCCACCACCCTCTGCGTAAAGAACTTTCCACGCATATCCCCCCTAAACATTTCCCCTTTCACTTTGAACTCGTGTCCTCTAGTAATTGAATCCCCCACTCTGGGAAAAAGCCTCTTGCTATCCACCCTGTCTATACCTCTCATGATTTTGTACACCTCAATCAGGTCCCCCCTCAACCTCCGTCTTTCTAATGAAAATAATCCTAATCTACTCAACCTCTCTTCATAGCTGGCGCCCTCCATACCAGGCAACATCCTGGTGAACCTCCTCTGCACCCTCTCCAAAGCATCCACATCCTTTTGGTAATGTGGCGACCAGAACTGCACGCAGTATTCCAAATGTGGCCGAACCAAAGTCCTATACAACTGTAACATGACCTGCCAACTCTTGTACTCAATGCCCCGTCCGATGAAGGAAAGCATGCCGTATGCCTTCTTGACCACTCTATTTACCTGCGTTGCCACCTTCAGGGAACAATGGACCTGAACACCCAAATCTCTCTGGACATCAATTTTCCCCAGGTCTTTTCCATTTACTGTATAGTTCACTCTTGAATTGGATCTTCCAAAATGCATCACCTCGCATTTGCCCTGATTGAACTCCATCTGCCATTTCTCTGCCCAACTCTCCAATCTATCTGTATTCTGCTGTATTCTCTGACAGTCCCCTTCACTATCTGCTACTCCACCAATCTTAGTGTCGTCTGCAAATTTGCTAATCAGTCCACCTATACTTTCCTCCAAATCATTTATGTATATCACAAACAACAGTGGTCCCAGCACGGATCCCTGTGGAACACCACTGGTCACACGTCTCCATTTTGAGATAACTCCCTTCTACTGCTACTCTCTGTCTCCTGTTGCCCAGCCAGTTCTTTATCCATCTAGCTAGTACACCTTGGACCCCAAGCGACTTCACTTTCTCCATCAGCCTACCATGGGGAACCTTATCAAACGCCTTACTGAAGTCCATGTATATGACATCGACAGCCCTTCCCTCATCAATCAACTTTGTCACTTCCTCAAAGAATTCTATTAAGTTGGTAAGACATGACCTTCCCTGCACAAAACCATGTTGCCTATCACTGATGAGCCCATTTTCTTCCAAATGGGAATAGATCCTATCCCTCAGTATCTTCTCCAGCAGCTTCCCTACCACTGACGTCAGGCTCACCGGTCTATAATTACCTGGATTATCCCTGCTACCCTTCTTAAACAAGGGGACAACATTAGCAATTCTCCAGTCCTCCGGGACCTCACCCGTGTTTAAGGATGCTGCAAAGATATCTGTTAAGGCCCCAGCTATTTCCTCTCTCGCTTCCCACAGAAACCTGGGATAGATCCCTCCGGACCTGGGGACTTGTCCACCTTAATGCCTTTTAGAATACCCAACACTTTCTCCCTCCTTATGCCGACTTGACCGAGAGTAATCAAACATCTGTTCCTAACCTCAACATCCGTCATGTCCCTCTCCTCGGTGAATACCGATGCAAAGTACTCGTTTAGAATCTCACCCATTTTCTCTGAGTCCAAGCATAACATTCCTTCTTTGTCCTTTAGTGGGCCAATCCTTTCTCTAGTTACCCTCTTTCTCCTTATATATGAATAAAATGCTTTGGGATTTTCTTTAACCCTGTTTGCTAAAGATATTTCATGACCCCTTTTAGCCCTCTTAATTCCTCGTTTCAGATTGGTCCGACATTCCCGATATTCTTTCAAAGCTTCGTCTTTCATCAGCCGCCTAGACCTTATGTATGCTTCCTTTTTCCTCTTAGATTGTCTCACAATTTCACCTGTCATCCATGGTTCCCTAATCTTGCCATTTCTATCCCTCATTTTCACAGGAACATGTCTCTAATGCACGCTAATCAACCTCTCTTTAAAAGCCTCCCACATATCAAATGTGGATTTACCTTCAAACAGCTGCTCCCAATCTACATTCCCCAGCTCCTGCCGAATTTTGGTATAGTTGGCCTTCCCCCAATTTAGCACTCTCCCTTTTGGACCACTCTCGTCTTTGTCCATGAGTATTTTAAAGCTTACGGAATTGTGATCACTATTCCCAAAGTAGTCCCCTACTGAAACTTCAACCACCTGGCCGGGCTCATTCCCCAACACCAGGTCCAGTATGGCCCCTTCCCGAGTTGGACTATTTACATACTGCTCTAGAAAACCCTCCTGGATGCTCCTTACAAATTCTGCTCCATCTAGACCTCTAACACTAAGTGAATCCCAGTCAATGTTGGGAAAATTAAAATCTCCTATCACCACCACCCTGTTGCTCCTACATCTTTCCATAATCTGTTTACATATTTGTACCTCTATCTCACGCTCGCTGTTGGGAGGCCTGTAGTACAGCCCCAACATTGTTACCGCACCCTTCCTATTTCTGAGTTCTGTCCATATTGCCTCACTGCTCGAGTCCTCCATAGTGCCCTCCTTCAGCACAGCTGTGATATCCTCTTTGACCAGTAATGGAACTCCTCCACCCCTTTTACCTCCCTCTCTATCCCGCCTGAAGCATCGATATCCTGGGATATTCAGTTGCCAATCATGGCCTTCCCTCAACCAAGTCTCAGTAATAGCAATAACATCATACTCCCGGGTACTAATCAAAGCCCGAAGTTCATCTGCCTTACCTACTACACTTCTTGCATTAAAACAAATGCACCTCAGACCACCAGTCCCTTTATATTCATCATCTGCTCCCTGCCTGCTCTTCCCCTTAGTCACACTCACACACCAGGAAACAGCCAATTCAATCCAGACCTCTATTCATACCAGCTGGAGTGCGACTGAGTCCCACACACACAGCAGGAAAGGGACAGTTCATTCCAGGCCTCTATTTAACCAGTTGGAATGGTCCTGAGCCCCACGTAATCACACCAGAAAGAGCCAATTCAATCCAGGCCTCTGTTAATACCAGCTGGAATGGTACTGAGCCCCACTCACACACCAGGAAAGAGCAAATTCAATCCAGAACTCTAAGAAAAGCAGCTGGACTGGTACTGAACCCCATTCACACACCCGGAAAGAGCAAATTCAATCCAGAACTCCAAGAAAAGCAGCTGGAATGGTACTGAACCCCCTCACACACCCGGAAAGAGCAAATTCAGTCCAGACCTCTTTTAATCCCAGCTGGAGTGGTTCTGAGCCCCACTCACACACCAGGAAAGTGCCAATTCAATCCAGACCTCAGTAATACAAGCTGCAGTGTGACTGAGTCCCATTCACACAGCAGGAAAGGGACAGTTCATTCCAGGCTTCTATTAATACCAGCTGGAGTGGTTCTGAGCCCCAGTCACACACCAGGAAACGGCCAATTCAATCTAGGCCTCGAATAATACCAGCTGGAATGGAATTAACCCCCACTCACACACCAGGAAAGCGCCAATTCAATCCAGACCTCAATTAATACCAGCAGGAATGGTTCTGAGCCCCACGCAGACACCAGAAAGAGCCAATACAATCCAGGCCTCTATTAATACCAGCTGGAGTGGTTCTGAGCCCCAGTCACACACCAGGAAACGGCCAATTCAATCTAGGCCTCCACAAATACCAGCTGGAATGGAATTAACCCCCACGCACACACCAGGAAAGCGCCAATTCAATCCAGACCTCAATTAATACCAGCAGGAATGGTTCTGAGCCCCACGCAGACACCAGAAAGAGCCAATACAATCCAGGCCTCTATTAATACTAGCTGGAGGGGTACTGAGTCCCAGTCACAAACCAGGAAAGAGCCAATTCAATCCAGACCTCAATAATACAAGCTGCAGTGCGACTGAGTCCCATTCACACAGCAGGAAAGGGACAGTTCATTCCAGGCTTCTATTAATACCAGCTGGAGTGGTTCTGAGCCCCAGTCACACACCAGGAAAGTGCCAATTCAATCCAGACCTCAATAATACAAGCTGCAGTGCGACTGAGTCCCATTCACACAGCAGGAAAGGGACAGTTCATTCCAGGCTTCTATTAATACCAGCTGGAGTGGTTCTGAGCCCCAGTCACACACCAGGAAAGTGCCAATTCAATCCAGACCTCAATAATACAAGCTGCAGTGCGACTGAGTCCCACTCACACAGCAGGAAAGGGACAGTTCATTCCAGGCTTCTATTAATACCAGCTGGAGTGGTTCTGAGCCCCAGTCACACACCAGGAAACGGCCAATTCAATCTAGGCCTCGAATAATACCAGCTGGAATGGAATTAACTCCCACTCACACACCAGGAAAGCGCCAATTCAATCCAGACCTCAATTAATACCAGCAGGAATGGTTCTGAGCCCCACGCAGACACCAGAAAGAGCCAATACAATCCAGGCCTCTATTAATACTAGCTGGAGGGGTACTGAGTCCCAGTCACAAACCAGGAAAGGGCAGTTCATTCCAGGCCTCTATTAATACCATTTGGAGTGGTACTGAGACCCACTCACACACCAGAAAGAGGCAATTCAATCTGGGCCTCTATTAATACCAGCTGGAGTGGTACTGAGTCCCACTCACAAACCAGGAAAGAGCCAATTCAATCTGGGCCTCTATTAATACTAGCTGGAGTGGTACTGAGTCCCACTCACACACCAGAAAGAGGCAATTCAATCTGGGCCTCTATTAATACCAGCTGGAATGGTACTGAGACCCACTCACAAACCAGGAAAGAGCCAATTCAATCTGGGCCTCTATTAATACTAGCTGAAGTGCGACTGAGTCCCACTCACACAGCAGGAAAAGAACAGTTCATTCCAGGCCTCTATTAATACCAGTTGGAGTGGTACAGATCCCCACTCACACACCAGGAAAGAGCCAATTCAATCCAGGCCTCTATTAATACCAGCTGGAGTGGTACAGATCCCCACTCACACACCAGGAAAGAGCCAATTCAATCCAGACCACTATTCATACCAGCTGGAGTGGTTCTGAGTCCCACTCACACACCAGGAAAGAGCCAATTCAATCCAGGCCTCTATTAATACCAGCTGGAGTGGTACAGATCCCCACTCACACACCAGGAAAGAGCCAATTCAATCCAGACCTCTATTAATACCAGCTGGAGTGGTACTGAGACCCACTCACACAGCTGAGAAGAGACAGTTCATTCCAGGACTCTATTAACCCCGGGTGATCTGGCACAGTGTCCCACTCACACACCAGGAAAGGGACAGTTCATTCCAAACATCTATAAATATCAGCTGGAATGGTACTGAGTACCACTCACACAACAGAAGGAGCCAATTCATTCCAGGCCTCTATTAATACCAGCTGGAATGGTACTGATTCTCACGGACACACCAGGAAAGAGACAATTCCATCCAGACCTCTATTAATACCAGCAGGATGGTACTGAGCCCCCCTCAGGAACCAGCAGCAACCAATTCAATCCAGGCCGCTATTAATACCAGCTGGAGTGGTACTGAGTCCCATTCACACACCAAAAAGAGCCAATTCAATCCAGACCTCTTTTAATACCAGCTGGAGTGGTTCTGAGTCCCACTCACACACCAAAAAGAGCCAATTCAATCCAGACCTCTATTAATACCAGCTGGAGTGGTACTGAGTCCCACTCACACACCAAAAAGAGCCAATTCAATCCAGACCTCTTTTCATACCAGCTGGAGTGGTTCTGAGCCCCAATCACACACCAGGAAAGAGACAATTCAATGCAGGCCTCTATTAGTAACATTTGGAGTGGGACTGAATCCCACTCACACAGCAGAGAAGAGACAGTTCATTCCAGGACTCTATTAACTCCGGGTGATCTGGCACTGTGTCCCACTCACACACCAGGAAAGGGACAGTTCATTCCAAACATCAATCAATACCAGCTGGAATGGTACTGAGCCGCCCCACTCACCCACCAGGAAAGAGACAATTCCATCCAGACCTCTATTAATACCAGCAGGATGGTACTGAGCCCCCCTCAGGAACCAGCAGCAACCAATTCAATCCAGGCCGCTATTAATACCAGCTGGAGTGGTACTGAGTCCCACTCACACACCAAAAAGAGCCAATTCAATCCAGACCTCTTTTAATACCAGCTGGAGTGGTACTGAGTCCCACTCACACACCAAAAAGAGCCAATTCAATCCAGACCTCTTTTCATACCAGCTGGAGTGGTTCTGAGCCCCAATCACACACCAGGAAAGAGACAATTCAATGCAGGCCTCTATTAGTAACATTTGGAGTGGTACTGAGACCCACTCACACAGCTGAGAAGAGACAGTTCATTCCAGGACTCTATTAACCCCGGGTGATCTGGCACAGTGTCCCACTCACACACCAGGAAAGGGACAGTTCATTCCAAACATCAATCAATACCAGCTGGAGTGGTACTGAGCCGCCCCACTCACCCACCAGGAAAGAGCCAATTCTACAAAGACCACTATTAATACCGGCTGGAGTGGTACTGAACCCCACTCACCCACCAGGAATGAGCCAATTCTACCCAGACCACTATTAATAACAGATGGGGTGGTACTGAGTCCCACTCACCCATCAGGAATGAGCCAATTCAATACAGGCCTCTATTAATACCAGCTGGAGTGGTACTGAACCCCACTCACCCACCAGAAATGAGCCAATTCTACCCAGACCACTATTAATAACAGATGGGGTGGTACTGAGTCCCACTCACACATCAGGAATGAGCCAATTCAATACAGGCCTCTATTAATACCGGCTGGAGTGGTACTGAACCCCACTCACCCACCAGGAATGAGCCAATTCTACCCAGACCACTATTAATAACAGATGGGGTGGTACTGAGTCCCACTCACACACCAGGAATGAGCCAATTCAATACAGGCCTCTATTAATACCGGCTGGAGTGGTACTGAACCCCACTCACCCACCAGGAATGAGCCAATTCTACCCAGACCACTAATCGAATTTAGAATTAGAACATTACAGCGCAGTACAGGCCCTTCGGCCCTCGATGTTGCGCCGACCTGTGAAACCATCTGACCTACACTATTCCATTTTCATCCATATGTCTATCCAATGACCACTCAAATGCCCTTAAAGTTGGTGAGTCTACTACTGTTGCAGGCAGGGCTTTCCACGCCCTTACTACTCTCTGAGTAAAGAAACTACCTCTGACATCTGTCCTATATCTATCACCCCTCAACTTAAAGCTATGTCCCCTCGTGTTTGCCATCACCATCCGAGGAAAAAGACTCTCACTATCCAACCTATCTAACCCTCTGATTATCTTATATGTCTCTATTAAGTCACCTCTCCTCCTCCTTCTCTCCAACGAAAACAACCTCAAGTCCCTCAGCCTTTCCTCGTAAGACCTTCCCTCCATACCAGGCAACATCCTAGTAAATCTCCTCTGCACCCTTTCCAAAGCTTCCACTTCCTTCCTATAATGCGGTGACCAGAACTGCACACAATACTCCAGGTGCGGTCTCACCAGAGTTTTGTACAGCTGCAGCATGACCTCGTGGCTCCGAAACTCGATCCCCCTACTAATAAAAGCTAACACACCATATGCCTTCTCAACAGCCCTATTAACCTGGTTAGCAACCTTCAGGAATTTATGTACCTGGACACCAAGATCTCTCTGCTCATCTACACTACCAAGAATCTTCCCATTAGCCCAGTACTCTGCATTCCTGTTACTCCTTCCAAAGTGAATCACCTCGCACTTTTCCGCATTAAACTCCATTTGCCATCTCTCAGCCCAGCTCTGCAGCCTATCTATGTCCCTCTGTAACCTACAACATCCTTCGGCACTATCCACAACTCCACCGACCTTAGTGTCATCTGCAAATTTACTAACCCACCCTTCTACACCCTCATCCAGGTCATTTATAAAAATGACAAACTCCAGTGGCCCCAAAACAGATCCTTGCGGTACACCACTAGTAACTAAACTCCAGGATGAACATTTGCCATCAACCACCACCCTCTGTCTTCTTTCAGCTAGCCAATTTCTGATCCAAAGCTCTAAATCACCTTCAACCCCATACTTCTGTATTTTCTGCAATCGCCTACCGTGGGGAACCTTATCAAACGCCTTACCGAAATCCATATACACCACATCCACGGCTTTACCCTCATCCACCTGTTTGGTCACCTTCTCGAAAAACTCAATAAGGTTTGTGAGGCACGACCTACCCTTCACAAAACCGTGCTGACTATCTCTAATGTACTTATTCTTTTCAAGATGATTATAAATCCTGTCTCTTATAACCTTTTCCAACATTTTACCCACAACCGAAGTAAGGCTCACAGGTCTATAATTACCAGGGCTGTCTCTACTCCCCTTCTTGAACAAGAGGACAACATTTGCTATCCTCCAGTCTTCCGGCACTATTCCTGTCGACAATGACGACATAAAGATCAAGGACAAAGGCTCTGCAATCTCCTCCCGAGCTTCCCTGAGAATCCTAGGATAAATCCCATCTGGCCCAGGGGACTTATCTATTTTCATACTTTCCAAAATTGCTAACACCTCCTCCTTGTGAACCTCAATCCCATCTAGCCTAGTAGTCTGTATCTCAGTATTCTCCTCAACAAAATTTTCATTCTCCACTGTAAATACTGACGCAAAATATTCATTTAACACTTCCCCTATCTCCTCTGATTCCACACACAACTTCCCACTCTAATCCTTGATTGGCCCTAATCTAACTCTAGTCATTCTTTTATTCCTGATATACCTATAGAAAGCCTTAGGGTTTTCCCTGATCCTATCCACCAATGACTTCTCGTGTCCTCTCCTTGCTCTTCTTAGCTCTCCCTTTAGATCCTTCCTGGCTAGCTTGTAACTCTCAAGCGCCCTAACTGAGCCTTCACGTCTCATCCTAACATAAGCCTTCTTCTTCCTCTTGACAAGCGCTTCAACTTCTTCAGTAAACCACGGCTCCCTCGCTCGACAACTTCCTGCCTGCCTCACAGGTACATACTTATCAAGGACACGCAGTAGCTGCTCCTTGAATAAGATCCACATTTCGATTGTTCCCATCTCCTGCAGTTTCCTTCCCCATCCTACGCATCCTAAATCCTGCCTAATCGCATCATAATTTCCTTTCCCCCCGCTATAATTTTTGCCCTGCGGTATATACCTGTCCCTGCCCATCGCTAACGTAAACCTAACCGAATTGTGATCACTATTACCAAAGTGCTCACCTACATCTAAATCTCACACCTGGCCGGGTTCATTTCCCGGTACCAAATCCAATGTGGCATCGCCCCTGGTTGGCCTGTCTACATACTGTGTCAGAAAACCCTCCTGCACACACTGGACAAAAACTGACCTATCTAAAGTACTTAATAACAGCTGGAGTGGTACTGAGTCCCACTCACACACCAGGAAAGAGCCAATTCAATCCAGACTTGTGGCGAAGGGGAGTTGGAGTGAGGAGTGGAGAGTGGGGGAGGGCAGTGGGGGAGGGGAGTGGGGGATGGGAGAGGAGGGGAGTGGGGAGGGGAGTGGGGGAGCGAAGTGGGAAGAGGAGTGGAAAGGGGAGTGGAGGTGAGAGGGGAGGGGAGTGTGTGAGGGGTGAGGAATAGGGGAAATGGAAGTGGAGTGGGTATGGGGAGGGGAGTGGAGGGGAGAGGTGGAGGTGAGTGGAGGAGGGGTGAGGGATAGGGGAGTGAAAAGTGGAGTGATGAAAGGAGTGGGGGAGGGGTGTACGGGAGTGGAGATTGGGGGACGAGAGTGGAGAGTGGGAAGTGGTGGAATTGAGTCGGGAGTGGGGAGTGGGGGAGAAGAGTGGAGAGGAAGCGTAGTGGGGGAGGAGAGAGGAGGCAAGTGTGGGAGGGGAGGGGAGAGGAGGCGTAGTGGGGGAGGAGAGAGGAGGCAAGTGTGGGAGGGGAGGGGAGAGGAGGCGAGTGGGAGAGGGGAGGGGAGAGGAGGCGTGTGGGGGAGGGGAGGGGAGAGGAGGCGTAGTGGGGGAGGAGAGAGGAGGCAAGTGTGGGGGAGGGGAGTGGAGAGGAGGCGTAGTGGGGGAGGAGAGAGGAGGCAAGTGTGGGAGGGGAGGGGAGAGGAGGCGAGTGGGAGAGGGGAGGGGAGAGGAGGCGTGTGGGGGAGGGGAGGGGAGAGGAGGCGTAGTGGGGGAGGAGAGAGGAGGCAAGTGTGGGAGGGGAGGGGAGAGGAGGCGAGTGGGAGAGGGGAGGGGAGAGGAGGCGTGTGGGGGAGGGGAGGGGAGAGGAGGCAAGTGGGGGAGGGGAGAGTTGTGGAGTGGGGGAGGGGAGGGGAGAGTTGTGGAGTGGGAGGAGAGAGGGGGAGTGGGAGGGCTTTGGGGGAGGGGTGTGGGACATGTGGGAGGTCAGTTGGGAGTGGAAGAGTGGAGGAGGGGAGTAGAGGAGGGGAGTGGGGAGTGGGGAGTGAGAGGGGTGGGGGAATTGGGAGTTGGGGAGGGGAGTTGGAGTGTCTTGTATGTGAGTGGGGAGTGAGGAGTGGGGATTGGAGGAGGTGAGTGGGGAGTTGGGGAGGGGAGTGGGGGAGTGGAGTGGGGGAAGGGAGTGGGGGAAGGGAGTGGGGGAAGGGAGTGGGGGAATGGAGTGGGGAGTGAGGAGGGGGAGTGGGGGAGGGGGCGTGGAGAGTGCGGGAGGGGAGTGAGGAGGAGGAGTGGGGGTGGGAGAGTGGGAATGTGACTTGGGAAGGGAGTGAGGATGGGGAGTGGGGGTGGGGAGTGGGGAGGTGAGTTGGGAGCGCAGGAGTGAGAGTGGGGAAAGGATTGTGTGTGGGTGTGGTTGTGGGGAGAGGTAAGGAGGGCAATGAGGAGTGGGGGTGGGAAGTGGGGGAGGGGGGTGGGGGAGAGGAGTGGAGAGTGGGAGAGGGGAGTGGTGGACGGGAGTTTAGAGTGGGATAGGGGAATGGAGAGTGGGGGAAATTGAGTCTGGAGTGGAGAGTGGGGGAGGGAAGTGGGTAGTGGAGAATGGGGGAGTGGAGTGAGGACTGGGGGTGGGGAGTGGGGTGTGGGGGAGTGGAGTGGGGAGTGAGGAGAGGGGTGTGGAGGAGCGTTGCGGGGTGTGGGGGTGGGGGTGGGTGATGGGAGTGGGGAGTGGGGTAGGGGAGTGGGGTTGTGAGATGGGAGTGTGGAGTGGGGGAGGGGAGTGAGGAGTCGGGGAGGGAATGTGGAGTGGGGAGTGGGTGTGGGGGGTGGGGTGTGGGGGAGGGGACTGGTGAGTGGGTGACATGAATGAGGAGTAGGGAGGGGAGTGTGGAGTTGGAAGTGGAGTTGGGAGTGAGGAGTGGGCAGTGGGGTAGTGGGGCGTGATGTGGGGAGAGAGGAGTGGGGAGTGATGGAGTGGGGAGTGGAGTGAGGAGTGGGGAGTGGGGTTGGGGAAGGGATGGTTGAGAGGGGAGTGTGTGAGGGGAGTGGAGAGTGAGGAGTAGAGTGGGGAGTGAGTAGTGGGCAGTGGGGGAGTGGGGAATGGTGTGGGGAGTGAGGAGTAGTGAGTGGATTTGGGAGTGAGGAGTGGGGAGTGAGGAGTGGGGAGTGGGGAGTTGGGAGTGGGGAGTTGAGTGGGGAGTGAGAAGTGGGGAGTGGGGGAGTGGAGTGAGAAGTGGGTAGTAGGGAGTGGGGGAGTGGAGAGGGGAGTGAGGAGTGGGGTGTGGGGGAGGGGAGTTGGGAGTGGGGGAGGGGAGTGGGGAGTGGGGAGTGGGTGAGGGGAGTGGGGTTTGTGGGAGGGGAGTGAGGAGTGGGGGAGGGGAGTGAGCAGTGCGGGAGGGGATTGGGGATTGGGTAGTTGGGGAGGGGAGTGGTAAGTCGGTGAGGGGAGTGGGGGAGGGGAGTGAGGAGTGGGGTGTGGAGTGGAGAGTGAGGAGTGGAGAGTGGGAGAGAGGTGAGTGGGGGAGTGGGGAGTGAGGAGTCGGGGAGTGGGGAGTGAGGAGTCGGGGAGTGGGGAGTGGAGTGGGGAGTGAGGAGTGGGTGAGTGGGGGAGTGGGGAGGTGGTGGGGTGTGTAGGAGTAGAGTGATAGAGGGGCAGGGCCTTGTCGGGGAGGGGGAGTGCGGGGGGGAGTGGGGGAGAGGAGTAAGGGAGGGTAGTGGGGAGGATAGTGGGGGAGGGTAGAGGGGAGTGGGTGAGTGGAGGGGGAGGTGAGGGGAATGGAGAGTGAGGACAGGGGAGTGAGGAGTGGGGAGTGGGGGAGGGGAGTGTGGAGTGCGGGAAGGGAGTGGGGAGGGAGAGGGGGTGAGGAGTTAGGGAGGGTAGTGAGGGAGGAGAGTGAGGGGTGCGGTGTTGAGGAGGGTAGTGCGGAGTGAGGAGTGGGGTAGGGATGAGCGGATTGTGGGAGAGGAGTGGGGGAGGGTGGTGGGGAGGGCAATGGGGGAGGGGAGTGAGGGAGGGGGAGTTGTGGAGGGGAGTGGGGGAAATGGAGTGGGCGAGGCAGATAGGCAAGTGGGGAGGGGAGTGGAGAGTGAGGAGTGGGGGAGGGGTGAGTGGAGTAGGTGAGGGGTGTGGATGAGGGGAGTGGGGAGGGGAGTGAAGGATGGAAGTGAGGGATGAGAGTTGAGAAGTGGAGTGGGGGAGGGGAGTGCGGTAGTGGAGCGGGGAGTGAGGGAGGGGAGGGTGATGTGAGTGGGGGAGGGGCAGTGGGATTCGGGGATGGGAGTGGGGAAGGAGAAGGAGTGTGAGGGGGAGAAGGAGGTGAGTGGGAAGTGTACGGTAGGGTAGAGTGGAGTTGGGAGTGGAGTGGAGGATGGGAGTGAGGGAGGAGAGTGGGGGAGTGGTGAAGCGGAATGAAGGAGGGGGAGGGGGAGCGGTGTGGGTGAGGGTAATAGGGGACAGAAGTGTGGGAGGGGAGTGGGGGAGGGGAAGGGGAGTGGGATACGGGAGGGGAGGAGGGAGGGGTGCGGGGAGCGGAATGGGGGTGGGCAGTGGGGGAGGGGAGTGGGGAGGGGAGTGGGGGAGGGTAGTGGAGGTTGGGGGTAGGGGAAGGGAGGCAGAAGAGGAGTGGGGAGGTGCTGGGGAGTGTAGGAGGGGGTGTTGCGTGAGGGGGAAGGGGAGGGAAGGGTTGATGGGACTGGGGGAAAGGTGTGGGGGAAGGGATTGGGGATGGGGCGTGAGGGAGGGGGAGGGCAGAGCAGAAGGGGCACGGGGGAGGGAGAGTGGGGGAGGGTGAGTGGGATTGGGGGAGGGTAGTGGGGAGTGAGAGGGAGTGTGAGGGGAGAGGGTGGTGAGTGGGCGGTAAAGGGGACGGGAGAGAGGAGTAGGAACTAGAGTGGAGGATGCGAGTGAGGGAGGAGAGTGGGGAGTGTGGGAGGGGAGTGCAGGGGGTTGGGGAGGGGAGTAGGGGAGGGAACTGGGCAGGGGAGGGTGAGGGGAGCAGGGAGAGGAATGTGCAAGGTGGCAGTGAGAGTGGAGTGGGAAATGGGAGTGAGTTTGCAGTGTTGGTTAGAGGACGGAAGAGGGGTGTGGGGAAGGGAGGGGAGTTGGTAGGGCAGTAGAGAAGGGATGTGGGGAAGGGGACTCGTGGAGGGTAACGGGGTAGGTGGATGGTAGTGGGGGAGGTGAGTGGCGGAAGGAAATGGGGTTAGCCAATGAGGAGTAGGGTAGGTGAGTGGTGGAGGGGATTGGGGAGGGGGAGAAGGGGAGAGGGAAGGGAGTGGGGGAATAGAGTGGGGAAGGGGAGGGGGAAGGGCAGGGAGGGGGATGGGAGTGGTAGAGGGGGAGCAGGAAGGGAATAAGGGAGGGAAGTGGGGTGGGGTGCAGGGAACAGGGAGGGGAGTTGGAGAGTGGGGGTGCAAAGTTAGGGGACTGGGGGAGGGTGAGTGGGGCAGGGGGAGGGTTGTGGGGAGGGAGAGGGGATGTGAGTGGGAGAGGGTGGTGAGTGAAAGGGTGTACGGGAGGGGAGAGAGGAGTGAGGAGTGGAGTGACGGATGGGAGTGAGGCAGGAGAGTAGTGGAGTGGGGGAGGGAGTGGGGAATGGGGTCTTGGAGTGGGGGAGTGGAGTGAGGATGTGAGTGGAGGAGGGGGATGTGAGAAGTTAAGGGGAGTGATGCAGGGGAAGGGGAGTAGGGGAGAGGGGGAGTGGGGAGGGGTAGGGAATGGGAGACGGGAGTGAGTGTGCAGAGTGTGGTGGGGAGGGGGAGGGAGGGGAGTGGAGTGAGGAAAGGAGGGGAGTGGACAGGGCAGTGGAGAAGGGGACTCGCGGAGGGTAGTGGGGGAGGTGTGGGGTAGTGGGGGAGGGTAGTGGGTAAGGGTACTGGGGGAGGGTAGTGAAAGATGGGAATGGCGGAGAGGAGTGGGGGAGGCCGATGAGAAGTAGGGGGTGGGTGTTGTGGAAGGGATTGGGGAGGGGGTAAGACGGAAGGGGGAAGGGGAGATGGAAGGGAGTGGGGGAATAGAGTGGGGAGGGAGGGGGAAGGGCGGGGAGGGGGATGGGAGTGATAGAGGGGGAGCAGGAAGGGAATAAAGGAGGGCAGTGGGATGGAGTGCAGGGAACAGGGAGGGGAGTTAGGGGAGTGGGGGAGAGTGAGTGGGGCAGAGGGAGGGTTGTGGGGAGGGAGAGGGGATGTGAGGGGGAGAGAGAGGGTATGTGAGGGGGAGAGTGTGGTAAGTGAAGGGGTGTAGGGGAGGTTAAAGAGGAGTGGGGAGTGTAGTGGTGGATGGGAGCGAGCGAGGAAAGTGGTGGAGTGGGGGATGGGTGGGGAATGGGGGCTTGGAGTGGGGGAGGTGGAGGGGGAAGGGGAGTTTGGGAATGGAGTGGGGAGGGGGATGTGGGACGGGAAGGGCAGGGGAGGGGAGAGTGGCAGGGGAGGGGGAGTAGGGGAGTGGGGAGGGGGAGGGAAGTGGGAGATGCAGGTGAGTGTGCAGCGTGTGGTGCGGGAGGGGAGAGGGGAGTGGAGTGGGGAAAGGAGGCGAGTGGACAGGGCAGTGGGGAAGGGGACTCGAGGAGGGTAGTGGGGGAGGTGTAGGGTAGTGGGGGAGGGCAGTGAAAGATGGGAGTGGCGGAGGGGAGTGGCGGAAGCCGATGAGAAGTAGGGGGTGGGTGTTGTGTAGGGGATTGGGGAGGGGGAAGGGGGAAGGGGAGAGGGAAGGGAGTGGGGGAATAGAGTGGGCATGTTGAGGGGGAAGGGCGTTGTGGTGGGGGGTGGGGGAGGGGGAGGGGAAGGGAATGGGGAGGGTAGTGGGGGAGGGGGAGGGGAGTGGAGAGGGGATTGGGGGAGGGGAGTTGAGGGGGAGGGGGTGTTGGGGAGGAGAGTGGAGGGGTAAGTGGGAGGTTGTTGGGGAGGAGAGGGGAGGGGGTAGGTGATGGGGTATTGGGGAGGAGAGGGGAAAGGGACTGGGGGTGGGGGAATGGAATGGGGGAGGGGAGTGGGGAGGGGAGTGGAGAGGGCAATGGGAGAGGGGAGGTGGAGGTGAGTGAGGAGGATGAGGGGAGTGAATGTGTGAATTGGGGAAGTGGAAAGGGGAGGGGAGTCATGAGGGGCGTGGGGAAGGGAGGGAAGTGGTGAGATAGGTGTTGAAGGGGGTGAGGGAGGGAAGTGGGGGATGGGAGTGGGGGAGTGGAGTGGGAGAGGGTGAGTGGTCTTGGGGGAGTGCGAGTGGTATTGGGGGAGGGTGCGTGGGATTGGGCGAAGGTGAGTGGGATTGGGGAGGGGAGTGGGATTGGGGGAGGGTGAGTGGAATTGGGAGAGGGTGGTGGGGAGTGGCGTGGAGGATGTGAGTGAGGGAGTAGGGGATGTGGCAAGGGGGTGGGGGATGGAGATGTGGCAAGGATATTAGGAGGGGAGTGAGAGAGCAAAGATGGGAGAGATGGAGAGGAGTGGGGGAGCGCAGAGTTGGGGGTTAGGGGAGGGGATTGGGGAGGGGAGCGGGGGAGGGAAGTGGGGGAGGGGTTGGGGTGTTGGGCAGGAGAGGAGGGTGAGGAGGGGAGTGTGGGAGGGGTTGGGGTAGGGAGTGTGGCAAGTCGGGGAGGAGTGGTGGGATTGGCAGAAGTGTGGGGGAGGGGAGTGGGGGAGGGGAGTGGGAGAGGTGTGTTGGGGAGGGGAGTTGGGGAGGGGCGTGAGGGAGGGGTTGGGGGGGTAAGGGTTGGGGAGGGAGGGGAGTGAGGGAGGGGAGTGGGGAGAGGAGTGAGGGAGGGGTCGGAGAGGGAAGGGAGTGGGGGAATGGAGTGGGGAAGAGGAGGGGAGTTCGGGGGTGGGGGAGGGGAGTGGGAGTGGATTGGGGTGGGGAGGGTTCTGCTGGAGGGGTGTGCGGGAGAGGAGTGGGTGAGGTGAGGGAGTGGGGGAGGGGAATGGGAGACGGGACTGGGTGAAAGAAGTGGGAGTTAGGGAGGGACTAGGAAAGGGGAATGGGGGAAGGCGAGTGGGAAAATTGGAGTGAGTGTGTGAGGTGGGGTAGGGGAAATGAGGGGAGTTGGGAAGGGGTGGGGGAGGGAAGGGCGGTGGGAGATGTAGGAGAGGAAGCGGAGTGGAGTAGGGGGCTGTGAGGGAAGGGAGATGTGAGAGGTGAAGGGAGTCGCGGAGGGGAGGGCAATGGGGGCAGCGGGTGTGGAGGAGGAAAGTGGGGGAGGGGATTGAGGGATGGGAGATGAGTGGGAAGATGAGTGGGGAGGGAAATGGGGGAGGGGAGTGGGCGGGTGGAGGGGTGGGGAGAGGATGGGGAGAGGAGTGGGGGAAAGGAGTGGGGGAGAGGAGTGGGGAAGAGGAGTGGGGGAGAGAAGTGGGGAGAGGAGGGGTGGGGAGTGGAAGGGGAGAGGAATGTGGAGGGGACGGGTAAGGGAGTGAGTGAATGGAGTGGGTGGGATAGTAAATTGGGTTAAGGAGGGGGAAGAGAGTGGGGGAGAGGTGTTGGAGAGGGTGAGTGCGGAGGGCAGTGGACTGAGGAGGGGAATGTACGAGGGCAGTGGAGGAGGGGCGTGGGGGAAGTGAGAGTGGGGAGGGAAATGGGAGGGGAGTGGGGAGTGGGGTAGGTGAGTGGGGGAGAGTAGTGGGGGAGGGGAGCTCTTGGGGACGGGAGAGGCTGGGGGAGCGGTTTGAGGAAGGGGAGTGGGGGAGGGGAGTAGGGAGGAGTGGGGGAGGGGAGTTGGGGCTGAGTGGGGGAGGGGAGTGGGGGGAGGGGACTGGGGACAGGAGTGAGGGGAGGGGTTGGGGAGGGAGGGAAGAGGGGGAATAGAGTGGGCAGAGGGACGTTAGGGGAGTGCAGCGCGGAGTTAGCAGAGTGGGTGAGGGGATTTGGAGTTGGGAGTGGGAGGAGTGGGGGAGGAGTGCGGGGGTAGTGGGGGAGGGTTGGAGGAGGGAAGTGTGGGAGGAGTGGGGGAGAAGTGGGGGAGGGGTGGGCGAAGGGAGTGGGGGGAGGGGTTTGGGGACAGGAGTGAGAGGAGGGGTTGGGGAGTGAGGGGAGTGGAGTGGGGAGAGGGTAGTTAGGGGAATGGAGGAGGGGATTTGCAGTTGGGAGTGTGAGGGGAGTGGAGGGGAGGGGGTGGGGAGGCATGTGGGGGAGGGGCAGGGATGTGGGGGAGGGAGAGGTGGAATGAGGATGTAGGGGAACGAGAGTGGGTTAGGGTTAGGGTGAGTGCGGGACGGGAGTGGGGGAGGGGAGTGTGGGGAGAGTTGGGGAGGGCAGAGTGGGAGGGAAGGGGGAGGGGAGTGGGGGCGGTAGTGGAGGATGGGAGTGGGGAGTGGAGTGGGGTGGAGGAGGACGGGAGTAGGGGAGGGGTGTTTGGAAGTGGAGCGGGGTAATGGTAGGGGAGGGAGAGAAGTGGGAGATGGGAGGGAGTGGAGTGGGGAGGAGAGGGAGGGGATTGGGGAGGGGGACAGGAGAGCGGGGAGTGGGTAGGGCTTAGGGGCACGGGAGTGGGGGTGAGGTGGGGTTGGGAGGGTTGTGAGGGAGGGGATTTGGTGCAGGGTGTTGGGGGGAGGTAGAGGGGCAGGGGTATGGGCGATGGGAGCGGGGGAGGGGCGGGGGTGAAGGTGAGTCGGCAGAGGAGTTGGGAGGGGTGTTTGGCAGGGGAGGTGGAGGAGTGGAGAGTGGGGAAGGGGAGTGGGGGAGGGGAGTGGGGGACGAGGGACGGGAGAGAAGGGAGTGGGGGAGGGGAGTTGACCGAGTGGGGTGGGTAGTGGCGGAGGGTAGTGGAGCAAGGTAGTGGGGGAGAGGGTTTTGAGGGTAGGGCAGATGGAGGGGAGTGGCGGATGGGTGTGTGTGAGAGGGAGTGTGGGAGTGGAAGTGGGGGATGTGAGAGGGAGGGCAGTGTGGAGGGAGACCAGGTCTGAGCGGGAGAGGATGCGAACAAGGGGTGTAGGGGAGCGAAGTGAGGAGTGGGGGACTGGAGTGGACGATAGGAGTGAGAGAGGGAAGTGGGATGTGGGAGGGGAAAGGGGAGTGGGGACCGGGGACGAGTGGGGGAGGGGTGCGTTGAGGGGAATGGCAGAATGAGAGGGGAGGTGAGTGGGGAATGCGGAAGTAGAGTGGAGGATGGGGAGTGGGGAAATAGGAGAGGGGAAGGGGAGGGTGTGTAATGGTGAGGGGGAGAGGAGTGTTAGGGGGAGGGGAGTGTGAGGGGAGGGAGAGGGTAGTGTGGAAGGAAGTTGGGGAGGGGAGTGGGGGATGGGGAGGGGGAGTGTGGCAGAGAGTGCGGAGGGGAGTTTGAGAGGAGAGTGGGGGAGGGCAATGGTCAGAAAGGAGGGGGAAAGTGGGAGGAGGAGTGTGGAAGAAGGAGAGAGTGCGAGATTGGCGGAGGGGAGAGTGGAAGGGAGTGGGGGAAGGGAGTGGGGGAGAGGGTAGGGGAATGAAGAGGGGGCGGGAGGAGGAGGGGAATGAAGAGGGGGAGGGAGGGGGTGGTGGAGGGGAATGAAGAGGGGGGAGGGGAGGTGGAGGGGAATGAAGGGGGCGGGAGGGGGTGGTGGAAGGGAATGCAGAGGGGCAGGGAGGTAGAGGTGGAGGGGAATGAAGAGGGGGGAGGGGGGTGGAGGGCAATGAAGAGGGGGAGGGAGGGGGAGGTGGAGGAGAATGAAGAGGGGGAGGGAGGGGGAGGTGGAGGAAAATGAAGAGGGGGAGGGAGGGGGAGGTGGAGGGGGATGAAGAGGGGGAGGGAGGGTGTGGTGGAGGGGAATGAAGAGAGGGAGGGAGGGGTGGTGGAGGGGAATGAAGAGGGGGAGGGAGGGGTTGGTGGAGGAGAAAGAAGAGGGGGAGGGAGGGGGTGGTGGAGGAGAATGAAGAGGGGGAGGGAGGGGCAGGTGGAGGGGAATGAAGAGGGGGAGGGAGGGGGAGGTGGAGGGGAATAAAGAGGGGAGGGAGGGGGTGGTGGAGGGGAATGAAGAGGGGGAGGGAGGGGAGGTGGAGAGGAATGGAGGGAGGGGGAGTTGGAATGGAATGAATAGGGGGAGTGAGGGGGTGGAGGAGGGGAATGAAGAGGGGGAGGGAGGGTGTGGTGGAGGGGAATGAAGAGAGGGAGGGAGGGGTGGTGGGGGGGAATGAAGAGGGGGAGGGAGGGGTTGGTGGAGGAGAAAGAAGAGGGGGAGGTGGGGGTGGTGGAGGAGAATGAAGAGGGGGAGGGAGGGGCAGGTGGAGGGGAATGAAGAGAGGGAGGGAGGGGTGGTGGAGGGGAATGAAGAGGGGGAGGGAGGGGTTGGTGGAGGAGAAAGAAGAGGGGGAGGGAGGGGGTGGGGGAGGAGAATGAAGAGGGGGAGGGAGGGGCAGGTGGAGGGGAATGAAGAGGGGGAGGGAGGGGGAGGTGGAGGGGAATGAAGAGGGGAGGAGGGGGTGGTGGAGGGGAATGAAGAGGGGGAGGGAGGGGAGGTGGAGAGGAATGGAGGGAGGGGGAGTCGGAATGGAATGAATAGGGGGTGTGAGGGGGTGGTGGAGGGGAATGAAGAGGGGGAGGGAGGGTGTGGTGGAGGGGAATGAAGAGAGGGAGGGAGGGGTGGTGGGGGGAATGAAGAGGGGGAGGGAGGGGTTGGTGGAGGAGAAAGAAGAGGGGGAGGTGGGTGTGGTGGAGGAGAATGAAGAGGGGAGGGAGGGGCAGGTGGAGGGGAATGAAGAGGGGGAGAGAGGGGGAGGTGGAGGGGAATGAAGAGCTGAAGGAGGGGGAGGTGGAGGGGAATGAAGAGGGGGAGGGAGGGGAGGTGGAGAGGAATGGAGGGAGGGGGAGGTGGAGTGGAATGAATGGGGGAATGAGGGGGTGGTGGAGGGGAATAAAGAGGGGGAGGGAGGGGGTGGTAGAGGGGAATGAAGAGGGGGAGAGAGGGGGTATGGAGGAGAAAGAGGAGGGTGTGGGATGGCGTGATGGATGATAATGAAGAGGTGGAGGGAGGGGTGGTGGAGGGGAATGAAGAGGGGGTGGGAGGGAGTGGTGGAAGGTAATGAAGAGGGGAGGGAGGGGGAGGTGGAGGGGAATGAAGAGGGGGAGGGAGGGGATGGTGGAAGGTAATGAAGAGGAGGAGGGTGGGGGAGTGGATGGGACCGAAGAGGGGGAGGGAGGGGGAGGTGGAGGGGAATGAAGAGAGGGAGGGAGGGGTTGGTGGAGGAGAATGAAGAGGGGGAGGAGGGGGTACGGAGGAGAAAGAAGAGGGTGTGGGAGGGGGTGATGGATGATAATGAAGAGGTGGAGGGAGGGGGTGGTGGAGGGAATGAAGAGGGGGAGGGAGGGGGTGGTGGAGGGTAATGAAGTGGGGAGGGAGGTGGAGGTGAAGGGGAATGAAGAGGTGGAGGGAGGGGGTGGTCGAGGGTAATGAAGAGGGGGAGGGAGGTGGAGGTGGAGGGGAATGAAGAGGGGGAGGGAGGGGGAGGTGGAGGGGAATGAAGAGGGGGAGGGAGGGGATGGTGGTGGGTAATGAAGAGGAGGAGAGTGGGGGAGGTAGATGGGAATGATGAGGGGGAGGGAGGGGGAGGTGGAGGGGAATGAAGAGGGGGAGGGAGGGGGTGGTGGAGGGGAATGAAGAGGGGGAGGGAGGGGTTGGAGGAATTGAATGAGGTTGGGGCCGGAGGGGCTGGTGGAGGGGAATGAAGATGGGGGAGGGGGTGGTGGATGGGAATGACGAGTGGGAGGGAGGGGGAGGTGGAGGGAATGAAGAGGGGCAGGGAGCGGGAGGTGGGGAATGAAGAGGGGGAGGGAGGGTGTGGTGGGGAATGAATAAGTGGAGGGAGGGGGTGGTGGAGGGGAATGAAGAGGGGGAGGGAGGGGGAGGTGGGGAATGAAGAGCGGGAGGGAGGGGGTGGTGGGGAATGAAGAGGGGGAGGGAGATGTGGTGGAGGGGAATGAAGAGGGGGAGGGAGGGGGAAATGGAGGGGAATGAAGAGGGGGAGGGAGGGGGTGGTGGAGGGTCATGAAGATGGGGAGGGAGAGGGTGGTGGAGGGCAATGGAGAGGGGGAGGGATGCGGTGGTGGAGTGGAATGGAGAGGGTGAGGGAGGGGGTGGTGGAGTGTGGTAGCGGATTGGGTGATGGGTTTGGGGTAGGGGTGTGGGGTAGGGGTGTGGGGTTGGGGTGTTGTGGAGCAGAGTGCGGTCTGGGAAGTGGGGAGGGTAGTGGGGGATGGCAGTGTGGGGTGGGAGTGTGGTAGAGACGGGCAGTGAGGACGTGAATGTAAGCGGAGTGGGGTAGGGTGTGGGAGAGGGAAGTGGGGGAGTGGGGTAGGTTAGTGTGAGAGGGGAGTTGGGAGTGGGGGAGGGGAATGGGAAGCGAGTGAGGGAGGGCAGCGGGGGAGGGTAGTGGGTGAGGGGAGTGGGGGAGGGGAGTGGGGGTGGGTTTGAGGGAGGGGAATTGTGGAGGGGGTTGTCGAGGGTGTGGGGTAGGGGAGTGGGGTATGGGAGTTGTTGAGGGGACTGGGGGAGATGAGTTAAGGTGCGGGGTTGGGGAGTAGAGTTGGGGAGGGGAGTTAGGGAGGGGAGTTGGGGAGGGGAGTGGGGTAGGGGAGTGAGGTAGGGGAGTGGGGTAGGGGAGTGAGGTAGGGGAGTGCAGTAGGGGAGTGAGGTAGGGGAATGCAGGAGGGCAGTTGGGGAGGGGAGTGGGGGAGGGAGTGGGGTAGGGGAGTTGGTTAAGTGTGTGGGGTAGGGGAGTGGGGGAGGGGATTGAGGTAGTGTTATGGGAGGGGATTGAGGTAGTGGATTGGGGGAGGGGAGTGGGGGAGGGGAGTGGGGTGGGGTAGTGGGGTAGGGGAGTGGTGGAGTGGGGTGGGGTAGTGTGGTAGGGGAGTGGTGGAGTGGAGTGGGGTGGGGTAGTGGGGTGGGGTAGTGGGTTAGGAGAGTGGAGATGGGGAGTGGGGGTGCAGAGTGGTGTCAGGGAGAGTGGTAGGGGTGGGCTCTAAGGAAGTGGAGGGAAGGGGAGTGGGGAGGGGAGTTGGGGAGGGGAGTTGGAGAGGGAAGAGGGGTAGGGGAGTGGGGTGAGTCGTGATGTAGGGGAGTGGGGGAGGGGAGTGGTGGAGGGAAGTGGGGTGTTGGAGTGGCTGAGGGGAGTGGCGGATGGGAGTGGATGAGGGGAGGGGAGGGCAGTGAGGAGGTGGAGGAAAGGGGAGTGAGGCAGGGCAGTGGGGTTGGGGAGAGCAGTGAGGATTTGGCGGGAAGGGGAGTGGGGAGGGTAATGGGGAGGGGAGTTGGGGAAGGGTGTGTGATAGGTCAGTGGAGTAGGGGAGTGGGGTAGGGGTGTGGGGTAGGGGTGTGGGGTAGGGGAGTGGGGTAGGGGAGTGGGGGTGGGGAATGGGGGAGGGGAGTGGGGGAGGGGAGTGAGGTAGATGTGTGGGAGAGGGGATAGAGGGAGTGGAATGGGGAAGGGATTGGGGGAAGGGAGTGGGGTAGGGTCGTGGGGTCGGTAACTGGTGGAGTGGAGTGAGGTAGGGCAGTATGAGAAGGGAGTGGTGTGGGGGTGTGGGGTAGGGGAGGGCAGTGAGCAGGTGGAGGGAAGGGGAGTGACGTGGGGAGTGAGAGAGGCAGTGGCGTAGGGGAGCTGGGTAGGGGAGGGCAGTGAGGAAGAGAATGAAGGGGAGTGGGGGAGGGAAGTGAGTTAGGGGAGTGGGGTAGGGGAGTGGGAAAGTGCAGTGGGAAAGGGAGTGGGTAGGGGAGCGCAGTGAGGAGGTGGAGAGAAGGGGAGTGGGGGAGGGTATTGGGGTCGGAGTGTTGGGAAGCGGAGTTGGGTAGGGGTGTGGGTTACGGGTGTGGTGTCAGGGAGTGCGGTAGGGGAGTGTAGTAGCAGAGTGGGGTAGGGTCGTAGGGGAGCGAGTGGGGTAGGGGTGTGGGGGAGGCATGTGGGGTCGTGGAGTGGGGTAGGGGAGTTGTGGAGGGGAGTGCGGAAGGGGAGTGGGGGAGTGGAGCAGGGTAGGGAAGTGGGGTAGGGGAGTGGGGAAGGATAGTGGGGGATGGGAGTGTGGTAGGGGAGGGCAGTGAAGAGGTGCTGGAAGCGGAGAGGTGGAAGGGAGTGGGGGAGGGGAGTGGGGGAGGGGGTGGGGTATGGAAGTGGGGCAGGGGAATGGGGAAGGGGAGTCGGGTAGTGGAGTTGGGTAGGGGAGTGATTTAGGGGATTGGGGCAGGGGAGCGCAGTGAGGAGGTGGAGGGAAGGGGAGTGGGGGAGTAGAGTCGGGGAGGTGTCTGGGGTAGGGGAGTTGGGTAGTGGAGGGCAGAGAGGAGGTATGGGAAGGGGAGTGGGGGAGGGGCGTGGGGTAGGAGAGTTGGGGTGCGGAGTGGGGTCGGGGAGTGGTGTCGGGGATTTGGGTGGGGGAGTGGGGGAGCAGAGTGGCGGAGGGGAGTGTGGTATGGGTGTGGTAACGGGGGTTGGATAAGGGAGTCGGGTAGGGGAGTTGTGAAGGGGAGTGCGGTAGGTGAGTGAGGGAGCGTGGTGGGGGATAGGTGTGTGGTAGGGGAGGGAAGTGAGGAGGTGCAGGGAATCGGAGTGGTGGACGGGAGGGGAGTGGGGGAGGGGGTGGGGTAGGGGAGTGGGAGAGGAGAGTGCGGGAGGCAAGTGGGGGAGGCGAGTGGGGGAGGCGAGTGTGAGGAGGGGAGTGGGGTGGGGAGTGCGGTAGGGGTTTTGGCGTAGGGGATTTGGGGAAGGGAGTGCGGGAGGGGAGTGGGGGAGGGGAGTGGGGGAGGGGAGTGGGGAGGGGTGTGGGGGAGGTTAGTGTGATGGGGAGTGGGGGAGGGGAGTGGGGGAGGGGAGTATGGGAGGAGAGTTGGGGAGGGTAGAGGGTTAGGGGAGTGAGGGAGCGGAGTGGGGGAGGGGAGAGAGGGAGGGGAGTGGGGGAGGGGTGTGGGGGAGGGAGTGGGGAGGGGAGTGGGGAGGGGAGTGGGGAGAGGCGTGATGCAGGGGAGTTGAGGAGGGGAGTTGAGGCAGGGGAGTTGAGGCGGGGAGAGGAGTGTGGGAGAGGAGTGGGGAGAGGAGTGGGGAGGGGAGTGGGGGAGGGGTGTGGGGGAGGGGAGTGGGGAGGGGAGGGGAGGGAGTGGGGAGAGGCGTGATGCAGGGGAGTTGAGGAGGGAGTTGAGGCAGGGGAGTTGAGGCGGGGAGAGGAGTGTGGGAGAGGAGTGGGGAGAGGAGTGGGGGAGAGGAGTGGGGTAGAGTAGTGGGGGGGGGATTAGGGGACGGCGTGGGGGACGGGCGTGGGGGAGTGGGGTCGGGTTGTGGGTCGGGGAGTGGGGTCGGGGTGTGGGGTCGGGGTGTGAGGTCGGGGAGTGGGGTCGGCGAGTGGTGTCGGGGAGTGAGGGAGGGGAGCGCAGTGAGGAGGTGGAGGGAAGGGGATTGGGGGAGTGGAGTGGGAGAGGTGTCTGGGGTAGGGGAGTTGGGTAGTGGAGGGCAGTGAGGAGGTGGAGGGAAGGGGAGCGGTGAGGAGAGTGGGGTAGGAGAGTTGGGGAGCGGAGTGGGGTAGGGGAGTGAGGTAGGGGAGTGGGGTAGGGGAGTGGGGTAGGGGAGTGGGGTATGGGAGTGGGGTAGGGGTGTGGTGCCTGGGAGTTTGGTAGGGGAGTGGGAGAGCGGAGTGGGGGAGCAGAGTGGTGTGTGGTAGGGGAGTGTGGTAGGGGAGTGTGGTAGGGGTGTGGTGACGTGGGTTTGGGTAGGGGAGTCGGGTAGGGGAGTTGTGGAGGGTTTCTGGTGCAGGGGAGAGCAGTAGGCGAGTGGGGGAGGGGATTTGGGGGAGGGGATTTGGGGGAGGGGATTTGGGGGTGGGGGATTTGGGGTAGAGGATTTGGGGGTGGGGAGTGGGGGAGGTGAGTGTGGGAGAGGAGTGGGGGAGTGGAGTGGGATAGGGAAGTTGGCTAGCTGAATGAGGGAGCGTAGTGGGGGATAGGTGTGTGGTAGGGGAGGGCAGTGAGGTGATGCAGGGAATCGGAGTGGTGGACGGGAGGGGAGTGGGGGAGGGGGTGGGGTAGGGGAGTGGGGGAAGCGAGTGGGGGAGGCAAGTGGGGGATGGGAGGGGGAGGGGAGTGCGGTAGTGGTTTTGGGGTAGGGGATTTGGGGAGGGGAGTGGGGGAGGGGAATGATGAGGGGAGTGGGGGAGGGGAGTGGGGGAGGGGAGAGGGGAGGGGTGTGGGGGAGGTTAGTGTGGTAGGGGAGTGTGGTAGGGGAGTGGGGAGGGGAGTGGGGGAGGGGAGTGGGGGAGGGGAGTATGGGAGGAGAGTTGAGGAGGGTAGAGGTTTAGGGGGTGAGGGAGGGGAGTGGCGGATGGGAGTGAGGGAGGGGAGTTGGGGAGGGGAGTGAGGAAGAGGAGTTGAGGAGAAGGAGTGGGGTAGGGGGATGGAGTAGGGGAGTGGGGTATGGGAAGATGTGAGGGGAGTGGGGGAGCAGAGCTGGGGAGGGGAGTGGGTAGGGGTGTGGAGTAGGGGAGTGGGGGAGGGGGATTGAGGCAGGGAGTGAGGTGAGGAGTGGGGGAGGGGTGCTGTGGTGGAGGGGAGTGGTGGAGGGGAGTGGGGGAGGGGAGTGGGGGAGGGGAGTGGGGGAAGGGAGTGGGAACCTGGGAGTGGGGGAGGGGAGTGGGGGAGGGTTGTGCGGTAGGGGAATGGGGAATGGGAGTGGGGAGGGGAGTGGGGGAGGGGAGTGGGGGAGGGGTGTGGGGGAGGGGAGTGGAGAGGGGAGTGGGGGAGGGGAGTGGGGGAGGGGAGTTGAGGCAGGGGGGTTGAGGAGGGGAGTTGAGGCAGGGGAGTTGAGGCGGGCAGGGGAGTATGGGAGAGGAGTGCGAGAGAGGAGTGGGGCAGAGGAGTGGGGGAGAGGTGTGCAGAGAGGAGAGGGGAGGAGAGTGGGGTAGAGGAGTGGGGGAAGGGATTAGGGGAAGGCGTGGGGGACGGGCGTGGGGTAGTGGGGTCGGGTTGTGGGGATCGGTTTGTGAGGTCGGGGAGTGCGGTCGGGGAGTGGGGTCGGGGAGTGGGGTCGGGGAGTGAGGGAGGGGAGCGCACTGAGGAGGTGGAGGGAAGGGGAGTGGGGCTGTGGAGTGGGAGAGGTGTCTGGGATAGGGGAGTTGGGTAGTGGAGGGCAGTGAGGAGGTGGAGGGAAGGGGAGCGGGGAGGAGTGTAGTGTAGGAGAGTTGGGGAGCGGAGTGGGGTAGGGGAGTGGGGTAGGGGAGTGGGGTAGGGGAGTGGGGTAGGGGTGTGGTGCCCGGGAGTTTGGTAGGGGAGTGGGAGAGCGGAGTTGGGGAGCGGAGTGGGGGAGGGGAGTGTGGTAGGGGAGTGTGGTAGGGAAGCGTGGTGGGGGAGTGGTGACGGGGGTTTGGGTAAGGGAGTCGGGTAGGGGAGTCGGGTCGGGAGTTGTGGAGGGGGTTTGTGGAGGGGAGAGCAGTAGGCGAGTGGGGGAGGGGATTTGGGGGAGGGGATTTGGGGTGGGGATTTGGGGTAGGGGATTTGGGGTAGGGGATTTGGGGGAGGGGATTTGGGGGAGGGGAGTGGGGGAGGGGAGTGGGGGAGGGGAGTGGGGGAGAGGAGTGGGGGAGAGGAGTGGGGGAGAGGAGTGGGGGAGGGGTGTTGCGGAGAGGAGAGGGGAGAAGAGTGGGGTAGAGGAGTGGGGGAGGGGATTAGGGGAGGGGCGTGTGGGGAGGAGATTAGGGGAGGGGCGTGGGGGGGGAGGGAGTGGGGTCGGGGAGAGGGGTCGGGGAGAGGGGTGGGGGAGTGGGCTCGGGGAGTGGGGGAGGGGAGAGCAGTGAGGAGGTGGATGGAAGGGGAGTGGGGGTGTGGAGTGGGGGAGGTGTCTGGGGTAGGGCAGTTGTGTAGTGGAGGACAGTGAGGTGGTGGAGGGAAGGGGAGCGGGGGAGGAGTGTGAGTTAGGAAAGTTGGGGAGCGGAGTGGGTTAGGGGAGTAGGGTAGGGGTGTGATGCAGAGGAGTGGGGTCGGGGAGTGAGGGAGGGGAGCGCAGTGAGGAGGTGGAGGGAAGGGGAGTGGGGGAGTGGAGTGGGAGAGGTGTCTGGGGTAGGGGAGTTGGGTAGTGGAGGGCAGTGAGGAGGTGGAGGGAAGGGGAGCGGGGAGGAGTGTGGGGTAGGAGAGTTGGGGAGCGGAGTGGGGTAGGGGTGTAGAGTAGGGGAGTGGGGTAGGGGAGTGGGGAAGGGGTGTGGTGCCGGGGAGTTTGGTAGGGGAGTGGGAGAGCGGAGTGGGGGAGCGGAGTGGGGGAGGGGAGGGTGGTAGGGAGTGTGGTAGGGGAGTGTGGTAGGGGTGTGGTGACGTGGGTTTGGGTAGGGGAGTCGGGTAGGGGAGTTGTGGAGGGGGGTTGTGGAGGGGAGAGCAGTAGGCGAGTGGGGGAGGGGATTTGGGGTAGGGGATTTGGGGAGGGGATTTGGGGGAGGGGATTTGGGGTAGGGGAATGGGGGAGGGGAGTGGGGGAGGGGACTGGGGGAGAGGAGTGGGGGAGTGGAGCGGGGTAGGGAAGTGGGGTAGGTGAGTGAGGGAGCGTAGTGGGGGATAGGTGTGTGGTAGGGGAGGGCAGTGAGTTGGTGCAGGGAATCGGAGTGGTGGACGGGAGGGGAGTGGGGGAGGGGGTGGGGTAGGGGAGTGGGGGAGGCGAGTGGGGGAGGCGAGTTGGGGAGCCGAGTGGGGGAGGGGAGTGGGGGAGGGGAGTGCGGTAGGGGTTTTGGGGTAGGGGATTTGGGGAGGGGAGTGGGGGAGGGGAGTGGGGGAGGGGAGTGATGAGGGGAGTGGGGGAGGGGAGTGGGGGAGGGGAGTGGGGAGGGGTGTGAGGAGGGGTGTGGGGGAGGTTAGTGTGGTAGGGAGTGGGGGAGGGGAGTGGGGGTGGGGAGTATGGGAGGAGGGTTGGGGAGGGTAGAGGGTTAGGGAAGATGAGGGAGGGGAGTGGGGGGAGGGGAGTGAGGGAGTGGAGTGGGAAGGGGAGTGAGGAAGGGGAGTTGAGGAGGGGAGTGGGGGGAGGGGTGGTGGAGTAGGGGAGTGGGGTATGGGATTAGGTGAGGGGAGTGTGGGAGGAGAGTTGGGGAGGGGAGTGGGGTAGGGGTGTGAAGTAGGGGGGTTGGGGAGGGGAGTTGAGGCAGGGAGTGAGGTGAGGAGTTTGGGAGGGGTGTTGTGGTGGAGTGGAGTGGGGGAGGGGAGTGGGGGGAGGGGAGTGGGAACCTGGGAGTGGGGGAGGGGAGTGGGGGAGGGGAGTGGGGGAGGGTTGTGGGGGAGAGGAACGGGGAATGAGAGTGGGGAGGGGAGTGGGGGAGGGGAGTGGGGAGGGGGAGTGGGGGGAGGGGAGTGGGGGAGGGGTGTGGGGAGGGGAGTGGGGAGGGAGTGGGGAGGGGAGTGGGAAGGGGCGTGATGCAGGGGAGTTGAGGCGGGGAGTTGAGGCAGGGGAGTTGAGGCAGGGGAGTTGAGGCGGGGAGGGGAGTGTGGGAGAGGAGTGGGGGAGAGGAGTGGGGCAGAGGAGTGGGGGAGGGGTGTTGCGGAGAGGAGAGGGGAGGAGAGTGGGGTAGAGGAGTGGGGTAGGGGTGTTGTGCCGGGGAGTTTGGTAGGGGAGTGGGAGAGCGGAGTGGGGGAGCGGAGTGGGGGAGGGGAGTGTGGTAGGGGAGTGTGGTAGGGGAGTGTGGTAGGGGTGTGGTGACGTGGGTTTGGGTAGGGGAGTCGGGTAGGGGAGTTGTGGAGGGGGGTTGTGGAGGGGAGAGCAGTAGGCGAGTGGGGGGAGGGGATTTGGGGTAGGGGATTTGGGGGAGGGGATTTGGGGGAGGGGATTTGGGGTAGGGGAATGGGGGAGGGGAGTGGGGGAGGGGACTGGGGGAGAGGAGTGGGGGAGTGGAGCGGGGGTAGGGAAGTGGGGTAGGTGAGTGAGGGAGCGTAGTGGGGGACAGGTGTGTGGTAGGGGAGGGCAGTGAGTTGGTGCAGGGAATCGGAGTGGTGGACGGGAGGGGAGTGGGGGAGGGGGGTGGGGTAGGGGAGTGGGGGAGGCGAGTGGGGGAGGCGAGTTGGGGAGCCGAGTGGGGGAGGGGAGTGGGGGAGGGGAGTGCGGTAGGGGTTTTGGGGTAGGGGATTTGGGGAGGGGAGTGGGGGAGGGGAGTGGGGGAGGGGAGTGATGAGGGGAGTGGGGGAGGGGAGTGGGGGAGGGGAGTGGGGAGGGGTGTGAGGAGGGGTGTGGGGGAGGTTAGTGTGGTAGGGGAGTGGGGGAGGGGAGTGGGGGTGGGGAGTATGGGAGGAGGGTTGGGGAGGGTAGAGGGTTAGGGAAGTGAGGGAGGGGAGTGGGGGAGGGGAGTGAGGGAGTGGAGTGGGGAAGGGGAGTGAGGAAGGGGAGTTGAGGAGGGGAGTGGGGGAGGGGTGGTGGAGTAGGGGAGTGGGGTATGGGATTAGGTGAGGGGAGTGTGGGAGGAGAGTTGGGGAGGGGAGTGGGGTAGGGGTGTGAAGTAGGGGGGTTGGGGAGGGGAGTTGAGGCAGGGAGTGAGGTGAGGAGTTTGGGAGGGGTGTTGTGGTGGAGTGGAGTGGGAAGGGGAGTGGGGGGAGGGGAGTGGGAACCTGGGAGTGGGGGAGGGGAGTGGGGGAGGGGAGTGGGGGAGGGTTGTGGGGGAGAGGAACGGGGAATGAGAGTGGGGAGGGGAGTGGGGGAGGAAGTGGGGAGGGGAGTGGGGGAGGGGGAGTGGGGGAGGGGTGTGGGGAGGGGAGTGGGGAGGGGAGTGGGGAGGGGAGTGGGAAGGGGCGTGATGCAGGGGAGTTGAGGAGGGGAGTTGAGGCAGGGGAGTTGAGGCAGGGGAGTTGAGGCGGGGAGGGGAGTGTGGGAGAGGAGTAGGGGAGAGGAGTGGGGCAGAGGAGTGGGGGAGGGGTGTTGCGGAGAGGAGAGGGGAGGAGAGTGGGGTAGAGGAGTGGGGGAGGGGATTAGGGGAGGGCGTGGGGGACGGGCGTGGGGGAGTGGGGTCGGGTTGTGTGGTCGGGGAGTGGGGTCGGGGAGTGGGGACGGGGAGTGAGGGAGGGGAGCGCAGTGAGGAGGTGGAGGGAAGGGGGAGTGGGGGAGTGGAGTGGGAGATGTGTCTGGGGTAGGGGACTTGGGTAGTGGAGGGCAGTGAGGAGGTGAAGGGAAGGTGAGCGGGGAGGAGTGTGGGGTAGGAGAGTTGGGGAGCGGAGTGAGGTAGGGAAGTGGGGTAGGGGAGCGGGGTAGGGGTGTGCTGCCGGGGAGTTCGGTAGGGGAGTGGGAGAGCGGAGTGGGGGAGCGGAGTGGGGGAGGGGAGTGTGGTAGGGGAGTGTTGTAGGGGAGTGTGGTGGGGGGAGTGGTAACGGAGGCTTGGGTGGGGGAGTCGGGTAAGGGTGTCGGGTCGGGGAGTTGTGGGGGGGGGTTGTGGAGGGGAGAGCAGTAGGCGAGTGGGGGAGGGGATTTGGGGTAGGGGATTTGGGGTAGGGGATTTGGGGGAGGGGATTTGTGGGAGGGGATTTGGGGGAGGGGAGTGGGGAAGGGGACTGTGGGAGAGGAGTGGGGGAGAGGAGTGGTGGAGAGGTGTGGGGGAGGGGATTAAGGGAGGGGCGTGGGGGAGGGGATTAGGGGAGGGGCGTGGGGGAGGGGGGACGGGGAGTGGGGTCTGGGAGTGGGGTCGGGGTTTGGGGTCGGGGAGTGGGGTCGGGGAGAGGGGTAGGGGAGTGAGGGAGGGGAGTTGATGAGGGGAGTGGTGACGGGGGTTGGGTAGGGGAGTCAGGTATGGGAGTTGTGGAGGGGGGTTGTGGAGGGGATAGCAGTAGGCGAGTGGGGGAGGGGATTTGGGGTAGGGGATTTGGGGGAGGGGATTTGGGGGATGGGATTTGGAGAGGGCAGTGGTGGAGGGGAGTGGGGCGTAGTGTGTTGGTGGTTAGTGTGGGAGGGGAGTGGGGGAGAGGAGTGGGGAGGGGAATGGGGAGGGGAGAGGTGGTGCGGAGTGGGGGAGTGGAGTGGGGGGTGTGGAGTGGGGGAGGGGAATGGGGGAGGGGTGTTGCGGAGAGGAGAGGTGAGGAGAGTGGGGTAGAGGAGAGGGGAGGAGAGTGGGGTAGAGGAGTGGGGGAGTGAATTAGGGGAGGGGATTAGGGGAGGGGCATGGGGGTGGGGTAGAGGAGTGGGGGAGTGGGGTTGTGGAGTGGGATGGGGAGTGGGGAGTGGGGTAGGGTGAGTGGGGTCCGGTGAGTGGGGTCGGGTGAGTGGGTCGGTGAGTGGGTCGGTCAGTGAGGGGAATGGGGGAGGGGTGTTGCGGAGAGGATAGGTGAGGAGAGTGGGGTAGAGGAGAGGGGAGGAGAGTGGGGTAGAGGAGTGGGGGAGTGCATTAGGGGAGGGGATTAGGGGAGGGGCATGGGGGTGGGGTAGAGGAGTGGGGGAGTGGGGTTGTGGAGTGGGATGGGGAGTGGGGTCTGGGGAAGGGTGACTGGGGTCAGGGAGTGGGGTCGGGGAGTGGAGTAGGGATGTGGGTTAGGGGAGTGGGGGAGGGGAGTGAGGTAGGGGAGTGGGGGAGGGGAGTGGGGGAGGGGAGTAGGGGAGGAGTGTGCGGAGGAGTGTGGGGAGGAGTGTGGAGGAGGTTAGTGTGGGAGGGGAGAGGGGGAGGGGAGTGGGGGAGGGGAGTGTGGTAGGGGGTGTGGTGACGGACGGTTGCGTAGGGGAGTCGGGTAGGAGAGTTGTGGAGGGGAGTGCGGTATGCGGGTGGAGTGGGGGAGGGTATTTGGGGGAGGGGATTTGTGGGAAGGGATTTGGGGTAGGGGACCTGGGGTAGGGGAGTGGGGGAGGACTTTGGGGAGGAGAGTGGGGAGGAGTGTGGGGAGGAGTGTGGGGGAGTTAGTGTGGGAGGTTAGTGTGGGAGGGGAGTGGGGAAGGGGAGTGGGGGAGGGGAGTGGGCAGGGGAGTTGGGGAGGGTAGTGGGTTAGGGAAATGGGGGAGGGTAGTGGGTTAGGGGAGTGAGGGAGGGGAGTTTGGGAGGGGCGTTAGGGAGGGAAGTTAGGGACGGGAGTTGATGTGGGATGTGGGGGAGTGGAGTAGAGTAGGGGAGTGGAGTTCAGAGTGGAGTAGGGGAGTGGAGAAGGGGAGTGGGGTCTGGAGTGGGGTAGGGGAGTGGGATAGGGGAGTGGGGGAGGGGAGTGGGGGAGGCGAGTGGGGGAGGGGAGTGTGGTAGGGGTGTAGTGACGGGGGGTTGGGTAGGGGAGTCGGGTAGGGGAGTTGTGGAGGGGAGTGCGGTTTATAGTGGAGTGGGGGAGGGGATTTGGGGGAGGGGATTTGGGGTAGGGGATTTGGGGTAGGGGATTTGGGGTACGGAATTTGGGGTACGGAATTTGGGGGAGGGGAGTGGGGGAGGAGAGTGGGGGAGGAGTGTGGGGGAGGTTAGTGTGGGAGGGGAGTGGGAGAGCGGAGTGGGGGAGGGGAGTGTGGTAGGGGGTGTGGTGACGGGGGGTTGGGTAGGGGAGTCGGGTAGGGGAGTTGTGGAGGGCAGTGCGGTATGCGGGTGGAGTGGGGGAGGTTATTTGGGGGAGGAGATTTGGGGGAGTGGATTTGGGGGAAGGGATTTGGGGTAGGGGACTTGCGGTAGGGGAGTGGGGGAGGACTTTGGGGAGGAGTGTGGGGAGGAGTGTGGGGGAGATTAGTGTGGGGGAGGTTAGTGTGGGAGGTTAGTGTGGGAGCGGAGTGGGGGAGGGGAGTGGGGGAGGGGAGAGGGGGAGGGGGAGCTGGGGAGGGTAGTGGGTTAGGGAAATGGGGGAGTGTAGTGGGTTAGGGGAGGGAGGGAGGGGAGTTGGGGAGGGGTGTTAGGGAGGGGAGTTAGGGAGGGTTGTTGAGGAGGGGTGTGAGGGAGTGGAGTGGAGTATGGGAGTAGAGTGTAGAGTGGAGTAGGTGAGTGTAGTAGGGGAGTGAGGTAGGGGAGTTGGGGAGGGGAGTGGGGGAGGGGAGTGTGGTAGGGGGAGCGGTGACGGGGGTTGGGTAGAGGAGTCGTGTAGGGGAGTTGTGAAGGGGAGTTGTGGAGGGGAGTGCGGTATGCGGGTGGAGTGGGGGAGGGGATTTGGGGGAGGGGATTTGGTGGAGGGGATTTGGGGGAAGGGATTTGGGGTAGGGGACCTGGTGTAGGGGAGTGCGGGAGGACTTTGGGGAGGAGTGTGGGTAGGAGTGTGGGGTGGAGTGTGGGGGAGGTTAGTGTGGGAGGTTAGTGTGGGAGGGGAGAGGGAGAGGGGAGTGGGGGAGGGGATTGTGGAGGGGAGTGGGGGAGGGGAGTGGGGGAGGGGAGTTAGGGAGGGGAGTTGAGGAGGGGTGTGAGGGAGTGGAGTGGAGTAGGGGAGTGGTGTAGGGGAGTGGAGTAGGGGAGTGGAAGAGGGGAGTGGGGGAGGAGAGTGGGGGAGTGGAGAGGGGGAGGGGAGTGGGGGAGGGCAGTGGGGGAGGGGAGTGGGGGAGGGGAGTGGAGGATGGGAGTGCGGGAGGGGAATTGGGGCAGGGGATTTGGGAGAGGGGAGTGTGGTAGGGGATTTGGTGTAGGGGATTTGGGGGAGGGGGGGTGGGGGAGGGGATTTGGGGGAGGGGAGTGAGTGAGGGGATTGGGGGAGGGGAGTGGGGGAGAGGAGTGGGGGAGGGGTGTTGCAGAGAGGAGTGGGGGAGGAGAGTGGGGTCGGGTGAGTGGTGTCTGGTGAGTGGTGTCGGGTGAGTGGGGTCGGGTGAGTGGGGTCCGGTGAGTGGGGTCGGGTGAGTGGGGTCGGGTGAGTGGGGTCGGGGAGTGGAGTCGGGGAGTTGGGTAGGGGAGTGGGGTCAGGGAGTGGTGTCGGGGAGTGGGGTCGGGGAGTGGGGTCGGGGATTGGGGCCAGGGAGTGGGGTCAGAGAGTGGGGGAGAGGAGTGGGGGGAGGGGAGTGTGGTAGGGGTGTGGTGACGGGGGGTTGGGTAGGGGAGTCGGGTAGGGGAGTTGTGGAGGGGTGTGGGGGAGGGGATTTGGGGTAGGGGATTTGGGGTAGGTGAATTGGGGTACGGAATGTGTGGTACGGAATTTGGGGTACGAAATTTGGGGTAGGGGTGTGGGGGAGGGGAGTGGGGGAGGGGAGTGGGGGAGGTGTGTGCGGAGGAGTGTGGGGAGGAGTGTGGAGGAGGTTAGTGTGGGAGGGGAGAGGGGGAGGGGAGTGGGGGAGGGGGAGTGTGGTAGGGGGTGTGGTGACGGACGGTTGCGTAGGGGAGTCGGGTAGGAGAGTTGTGGAGGGGTGTGCGGTCTGCGGGTGGAGTGGGGGAGGGTATTTGGGGGAGGGGATTTGGGAGAAGGGATTTGGGGTAGGGGACCTGGGGTAGGGGAGTGGGGGAGGACTTTGGGGAGGAGAGTGGGGAGGAGTGTGGGGAGGAGTGTGGGGGAGGTTAGTGTGGGAGGTTAGTGTGGGAGGGGAGTGGGGGAGGGGAGTGGGGGAGGGGAGTGGGCAGGGGAGTTGGGGAGGGTAGTGGGTTAGGGAAATGGGGGAGGGTAGTGGGTTAGGGGAGTGAGGGAGGGGAGTTTGGGAGGGGCGTTAGGGAGGGGAGTTAGGGACGGGAGTTGATGTGGGATGTGGGGGAGTGGAGTAGAGTCGGGGAGTGGAGTTCAGAGTGGAGTAGGGGAGTGGAGAAGGGGAGTGGGGTCTGGGAGTGGGGTAGGGGAGTGGGATAGGGGAGTGGCGGAGGGGAGTGTGGTAGGGGGAGCGGTGACGGGGGTTGGGTAGAGGAGTCGTGTAGGGGAGTCGGGTAGGGGAGTTGTGAAGGGGAGTTGTGGAGGGGAGTGCGGTATGCGGGTGGAGTGGGGGAGGGGATTTGGGGGAGGGGATTTGGTGGAGGGGATTTGGGGGAAGGGATTTGGGGTAGGGGACCTGGTGTAGGGGAGTGCGGGAGGACTTTGGGGAGGAGTGTGGGTAGGAGTGTGGGGTGGAGTGTGGGGGAGGTTAGTGTGGGAGGTTAGTGTGGAGGGGAGAGGGAGAGGGGAGTGGGGGAGGGGATTGTGGAGGGGAGTGGGGGAGGGGAGTGGGGGAGGGGAGTGAGGGAGGGGAGTTGGGGAGGGGAGTTAGGGAGTGGTGTTAGGGAGGGGAGTTGAGGAGGGCTGTGGGGGAGTGGAGTGGAGTAAGGGAGGGGAGTTGAGGAGGGGTGTGGGGGAGTGGAGTGGTGTAAGGGAGTGGAGTGCAGAGTGGAGTAGGGGAGTGGAGTAGGGGAGTGGTGTCTGAGAGTGGGGTAGCGGAGTGGGGTAGGGGAGTGGGGGAGGAGAGTGGGGGAGGGGAGTGTGGTAGGGGTGTAGTGACGGGGGGTTGGGTAGGGGAGTCGGGTAGGGGAGTTGTGGAGGGTAGTGCGGTATGCGAGTGGAGTGGGGGAGGGGATTTGGGGTAGGGGATTTGGGGTAGGGGATTTGGGGTAAGGGATTTGGGGTAGAGGATTTGGGGTACGGGATTTGGGGGAGGGGAGTGGGGGAGGGGAGTGGGGGAGGAGTGTGGGGAGGAGTGTGGGGGAGGTTAGTGTGGGAGGTTAGTGTGAGAGCGGAGTGGGGGAGGGGAGTGGGGGAGGGGAGTTGGGGCGGGGAGTTGGGGAGGGTAGTGGATTAGGGAAATGGGGGAGGGTAGTGGGTTAGGGGAGGGAGGGAGGGGAGTTGCGGAGGGGTGTTAGGGAGGGGAGTTGAGGAGGGGTGTGGGAGAGTGGAGTGGAGTATGGGAGTGGAGTGTAGAGTGGAGTAGGGGTGTGGAGTAGGGGAGTGGGTTAGGGGAGTGGGGTACGGGAGTGGGGTAGGCGAGTGGGGGAGGGGAGTGGGGGAGGGGAGTGTGGTAGGGGGTGTGGTGACGGGGGGTTGGGTAGGGGCGTCGGGTAGGGGAGTTGTGGAGGGGAGTGCGGTATGTGGGTGGAGTGGGGGAGGGGATTTGTGGGAGGGGATTTGGGGGAGGGGATTTGGGGGAAGGGATTTGGGGGAAGGGATTTGGGGTTGGGGACCTGGGGCAGGGGCGTGGGGGAGGACTTTGGGGAGGAGTGTGGGTAGGAGTGAGGGGAGGAGTGTGGGGGAGGTTAGTGTGGGGGAGGTTAGTGTGGGAGGTTAGTGTGGGAGGGGAGCGGGGTAGGGGAGTAAGGGAGGGGAGTTGGGGAGGGGTGTTAGGGAGGGGAGTTGAGGATGGGTGTGGGGGAGAGGAGTGGAGTAGGGGAGTGGAGTGCAGAGTGAAGCAGGGGATTGGAGTAGGGGAGTGCCGTCTGGGAGTGGGGTAGGGGAGTGGGGTAGGGGAGTTGGGGAGGGGAGTGTGGTAGGGGTGTATTGACGGGGGGTTGGGTAGGGGAGTCGGGTAGGTCAGTTGTGGAGGGGAGGCGTTATGCGAGTGGAGTGGGGGTGGGGATTTGGGGGAGGGGATTTGGGGTACGGAATTTGGGGTACGGAATTTGGGGGAGGGGAGTGGGGGAGGGCAGTGGGGGAGGGTAGTGAGGGAGGAGTGTGCGGAGGAGTGTGGGGAGGAGTGTGGGGGAGGTTAGTGTGGGAGGGGGTGGGGGAGCGGAGTGGGGAGGGGAGTGTGGTAGGGTGAGTGTGGGGGGGGGGGGGGGACGGGGGGGGGGGGGGGGGGGGGGGGGGGGGGGGGGGGGGGGGGTAGGGGGGGGGGGGGGGGGGGGGGGGGGGGGGGGGGGGGGGGGGGGGGGGGGGGGGGGGGGGGGGGGGGGGGGGGGGGGGGGGGGGGGGGGGGGGGGGGGGGGGAGGGGGGGGGGGGGGGGTCGGGGGGGGGGGGGGGGGGGGGGGTAGGGGGTGGGGGAGTTGTGGAGGGGAGTGCGGTATACGGGTGGAGTGGGGGAGGTTATTTGGGGAAGGGGATTTGGGGGAATGGATTTGGGGGAAGGGATTTGGGGTCGGGGATTTGGGGGTTGGGGATTGGGGAGGACTTTGGGGAGGAGTGTGGGGAGGAGTGTGGGGGAGGAGTGTGGGGGGAGGTTAGTGTGGGAGGTTAGTGTGGGGAGGGGAGTGGGGGAGGGGAGTGGGGGAGTGGAGTTGGGGAGGGGTCGGGGGTTAGGGAAATGGGGGAGGGTATTGGGTTAGGGGAGGGGAGGTAGGGGAGTTGGGGAGGGGGTGTTAGGGAGGGGAGTTGAGGAGGGGGTGTGGGGAGAGTGGAGTGGAGTATGGGAGTGGAGTGTAGAGTGGAGTAGGGGGGTGTGGAGGTAGGGGAGTGGGTTAGGGGAGTGGGGTACGGGAGTGGGGGTAGGCGAGTGGGGGAGGGGAGTGGGGGGAGGGGGAGTGTGGTAGGGGGTGTGGTGACGGGGGGTTGGGGTAGGGGGCGTCGGGTAGGGGAGTTGTGGAGGGGGAGTGCGGGTATGCGGGTGGAGTGGGGGGAGGGGATTTGTGGGGAGGGGGATTTGGGGGAGGGGATTTGGGGGAAGGGATTTGGGGGGAAGGGATTTGGGGTTGGGGGACCTGGGGCAGGGGCGTGGGGGAGGACTTTGGGGGAGGGAGTGTGGGTAGGAGTGAGGGGGAGGAGTGTGGGGGAGGTTAGTGTGGGGGAGGGTTAGTGTGGGAGGTTAGTGTGGGAGGGGGAGCGGGGTAGGGGAGTAAGGGAGGGGAGTTGGGGAGGGGTGTTAGGGAGGGGAGTTGAGGATGGGTGTGGGGGGAGAGGAGTGGAGTAGGGGGAGTGGAGTGCAGAGTGAAGCAGGGGATTGGAGTAGGGGAGTGCCGTCTGGGAGTGGGGTAGGGGAGTGGGGTAGGGGAGTTGGGGGAGGGGAGTGTGGTAGGGGGTGTATTGACGGGGGGTTGGGTAGGGGGGAGTCGGGTAGGTCAGTTGTGGAGGGGGAGGCGTTATGCGAGTGGAGTGGGGGTGGGGATTTGGGGGAGGGGATTTGGGGGTACGGAATTTGGGGTACGGAATTTGGGGGAGGGGAGTGGGGGGAGGGCAGTGGGGGGAGGGTAGTGAGGGGAGGAGTGTGCGGAGGAGTGTGGGGGAGGAGTGTGGGGGAGGTTAGTGTGGGGAGGGGGGTGGGGGAGCGGAGTGGGGGAGGGGAGTGTGGTAGGGGTGAGTGGTGACGGGGGTTGGGTAGGGGAGTCGGGTAGTGGAGTTGTGGAGGGGAGTGCGGTATACGGGTGGAGTGGGGGAGGTTATTTGGGGAAGGGGATTTGGGGGAATGGATTTGGGGGAAGGGATTTGGGGTCGGGGATTTGGGGTTGGGGATTGGGGAGGACTTTGGGGAGGAGTGTGGGGAGGAGTGTGGGGAGGAGTGTGGGGGAGGTTAGTGTGGGAGGTTAGTGTGGGAGGGGAGGTGGGGGAGGGGAGTGGGGGAGTGGAGTTGGGGAGGGTCGGGGGTTAGGGAAATGGGGAGGGTATTGGGTTAGGGGAGGGAGGTAGGGGAGTTGGGGAGGGTGTTAGGGAGGGGAGTTAGGGAGGGGAGTTGAGGATGGGTGTGTGGGAGAGGAGTGGAGTAGGGGAGTGGAGTGCAGAGTGAAGTAGGGGTGTGGAGTTGGGAGGTGGGGTCTGGGAGTGGGGTAGGGGAGTGGGGTAGGGGAGTGGGGTAGGGGAGTGGGGGAGGGGAGTGGGGGAGGGGAGTGTGGTAGGGGGTGTATTGACGGGGGGTTGGGTAGGGGAGTCAGGTCGGGGAGTTGTGGAGGGGAGTGCGGTATGCGAGTGGAGTGTGGGAGGGGATTTGGGGGAGGGGATTGGGGGTAGGGGATTTGGGGTAGGGGATTTGGGGTACAGAATTTGGGGTACGGAATTTGGCGGAGGGGAGTGGGGGAGGGCAGTGCGGGAGGGGAGTGGGGGAGGAGTGTGTGGAGGAGTGTGGGGAGGAGTGTGGGGGAGGTTAGTGTGGGAGGGGAGTGGGGGAGCGGGGTGGGGGAGCGGGGTGGGGGAGGGGAGTGTGGTAGGGGGTGTTGGGACGGGGGGAGGGGAGTGGGGGAGGGGGTTGGGGGAGGGGTGTTGCAGAGAGGAGAGGTGAGGAGAGTGGGGTAGAGGTGTGGGGGAGGGGACTAGGGGAGGGGCATGGGAGTGAGGGAGTGGGGTAGGGGAGTGGGGGTAGGGGAGTGGGGGAGGGGAGTGGGGGAGGGGAGTGTGGTAGGGGTGTATTAACGGGGGGTTGGGTAGGGGAGTCAGGTCGGGGAGTTGTGGAGGGGAGTGCGGTATGCGAGTGGAGTGTGGGAGGGGATTTGGGGGAGGGGATTGGGGGTAGGGGATTTGGGGTAGGGGATTTGGGGTACAGAATTTGGGGTACGGAATTTGGCGGAGGGGAGTGGGGGAGGGCAGTGGGGGAGGGGAGTGGGGGAGGAGTGTGTGGAGGAGTGTGGGGAGGAGTGTGGGGGAGGTTAGTGTGGGAGGGGGAGTGGGGGAGCGGGGTGGGGGAGCGGGGTGGGGGAGGGGAGTGTGGTAGGGGGTGTTGGGACGGGGGGAGGGGAGTGGGGGAGGGGATTGGGGGAGGGGTGTTGCAGAGAGGAGAGGTGAGGAGAGTGGGGTAGAGGTGTGGGGGAGGGACTAGGGGAGGGGCATGGGAGTGAGGAGTGGGGTTGGGGTGTGGGGGTGGGGAGTGTGATCGGGTGAGTGGGGTCGGGTGAGTGGGGTCGGGTGAGTGCGGTCATGGAGTGGGGTCGTGGAGTGCGGTCGGGGAGTGGGGTCGGGAGTGGGTCGGGGAGTGGGGTATGGGAGTCGGGTAGCGGAGTGGGGAGGGGAGTGTGGTAGGGGTGTGGTGACGGGGGGGTTGGGTAGGGGAGTCGGGTGGGGGAGTTGTGGAGGGGAGTGCGGTATGTGAATGGAGTGGGGCGGGGATTTGGGGGAGGGGATTTGGGAGGGGATTTGGGGTAGGGGATTTGTGGAAGGGGATTTGGGGGTAGGGGAGTGGGGGAGGGGTGTGGAGGAGGGTAGTGGGGAGGACTGTGTGGAGGAGTGTGGGGAGGTAAGTGTGGGGGAGGTTAGTGGGGGAGGGGAGTGTGGTAGGGGTGTGTTGACGGGGGGCTGGGTTCGGGGAGTCGGGTAGGGGAGTTGTGGAGGGGAGAGCGGTATGCGAGTGGAGTGGGGGAGGGGATTTGGGGGAGGGGATTTGGGGGTAGGGATTTGGAGGTAGGGATTTGGTGTAGGGGATTTGGGGGAGGGGATTTGAGTCGGGGATTTGGGGTAGGGATTTGGGGTAGGGGATTTGGGGTAGGGGAGTGGGGGAGGACAGTGGGGAGGAATGTGGGGAGGTAGTGTGAGGGGTGGAGGGGAGTGGGGGAGTGGGGGAGTGGGGGAGGGGAGTGGGGAGGGGAGTGGGGAGGGGAGTGGGGGAGGGAGTGGGGGAGAAGTGTTGGAGAGGGTAGTGGGTTAGGGGAGTGAGGGAGGGGAGTTGAGGAGGGGTGTGGGGGAGTGGAGCGCAGTAGGGGAGTGGAGTAGGGGAGTGGCGTATTGGAGTGGGGTAGGGATTAGGTGAGGGGAGTGGGGGAGGAGAGTTTGGGAGGAGAGTGGGGAGGAGAGTGGAGGAGGAGAGTGGGGGAGGGGAGTGGGGGAG
Organism: Heterodontus francisci; assembly: GCF_036365525.1. Taxonomy (NCBI): domain Eukaryota; kingdom Metazoa; phylum Chordata; class Chondrichthyes; order Heterodontiformes; family Heterodontidae; genus Heterodontus; species Heterodontus francisci. Next base: position 2,213 of record NW_027141873.1, on the reverse strand, counting down.
GGGAGTGCGGGAGGGGAGTGGGGGAGGGGAGTGGGGGAGGAGAGTGGGGGTGGGGAGGGGGAGTGGAGTGGGGGAGTGGAGTGGGGGGTGGGGAGTGGAGTGGGGGAGTGGAGTGGGGTAGTGGGAGTGGAGAGGTAGTGGGGGAGGGTAGTTGGGGAGGGTAGTGGGGATGGGAGTGGGGGATGGGAGTGCGGTAGGGGAATTGGGGGCAGGGGATTTGGGGAGGGGAGTGTGGGAGGGGAGTGTGGTGGAGGATTTGGGGGAGGGCAGTGGGGAGGGGAGTGGGGAGTGGAGTGGGGGAGGGGAGGTGGGAGTGGGGAGTAGGGGAGGGTGTGGGGAGGAGTGTGGGGAAGAGTGCGTGGTAGGGGAGTTGAGTGGGGGAGGGGAGTTGGGGAGGGGAGTGGTGAAGGGGAGTGGGGAGGGGAGTTAGGGGAGTTGAGGAGGGGTGTGGGGGAGGGGAGTTTGGGAGGGGAGTGGGGGTGGGGAGTGGGGGAGGGGAGTGGGGGAGGGGAGTGGTGGAGGGGAGTGGGTGGGGTTGGGGGGTGGAGGCAGGGAGTGGGGCGAGGTGTGGGGGAGGGGTGTTGCCTCGAGGAGAGGGGTGGGAGAGTGGGGTCGAGGTGTGGAGGAGGGGAGTTGGGGAGGGTGCGTGGGGGAGGCGAGTGGGGTTTGGGTAGTCAGGGAATGGATTGAGGGACAGGGAGTGGGTTAGGGGAGTGGTGTAGGTGAGTGGGGGTGGGGAGAGGTTTGGAGTTTTGGAGGGGAGTGGGGTAGGGGAGTGGTGGGGCTAGTGGGGGAGCAGAGTGGTGTAGGGGAGTGGAGTAGGGGAGGACTGTCAGGAGATGGAGGGAAGGGGAGTTGGGGAGGGGAGTTGTGGAGGGGCGTGGGGTAGGCCATAGCGGTAATGTGTGGGCGAGGGGTGTGGGGAGGTGGAGTGGGGGAGGGGAGTGGGCGAGTGGAGTGGGGAGTGGGAAGGGGTGTGGGGATGGTGTGGGGGAGGGAGTGGGGGAGGGCGTCTGGTAGGGGAGTTTGGGAGGGAAGTGCGGTGGGTAGTGGGGTAGGGGAGTGGAGGAGGGGGTGGGGGTGCAGAGTTGTGTCGGGGAGTGTGGGTAGGGGTGGGCTGAAAGGAGGTGGGAGGGGAAGGTGGGGAGGGGATTTGGATAGTGGGTGAGGGGAGTGGGGGAGGGGGAGTGGGGGTGGGGTTTGAGGGGAGGGGAATTGTGGAGGGGGGTTGTCGAGGGTGTGGGGTAGGGGAGTGGGGTATGGGAGTTGTTGAGGGGACTGGGGGAGATGAGTTAAGGTGCGGGGTTGGGGAGTAGAGTTGAGGAGAGGAGTTAGGGAGGGGAGTTGGGGAGGGGAGTGGGGTAGGGGAGTGAGGTAGGGGAGTGGGGTAGGGAGTGAGGTAGGGGAGTGCAGTAGGGGAGTGAGGTAGGGGAATGTAGGAGGGCAGTTGGGGAGGGGGAGTGGGGGAGGGGAGTGGGGTAGGGGAGTTGGTTAAGTGTGTGGGGTAGGGAGTGGGGAGGGATTGAGGTAGTGTATGGGAGGGGATTGAGGTAGGGGATTGGGGGAGGGAGTGGGGGAGGGGAGTGGGGTGGGGTAGTGGGGTAGGGGAGTGGTGGAGTGGGGTGGGGTAGTGTGGTAGGGGAGTGGTGGAGTGGAGTGGGGTGGGGTAGTGGGGTGGGGTAGTGGGTTAGGAGAGTGGAGATGGGGAGTGGGGGTGCAGAGTGGTGTCAGGGAGAGTGGTAGGGGTGGGCTCTAAGGAGGTGGAGGGAAGGGGAGTGGGGAGGGGAGTTGGGGGAGGGGAGTTGGAGAGGGAAGAGGGGTAGGGGAGTGGGGTGAGTCGTGATGTAGGGGAGTGGGGGAGGGGAGTGGTGGAGGAAGTGGGGGTGTTGGAGTGGCTGAGGGGAGTGGCGGATGGGAGTGGATGAGGGGAGGGGAGGGCAGTGAGGAGGTGGAGGAAAGGGGAGTGAGGCAGGGCAGTGGGGTTGGGGAGAGCAGTGAGGATTTGGCGGGAAGGGGAGTGGGGAGGGTAATGGGGAGGGGAGTGGGGAAGGGTGTGTGATAGGTCAGTGGAGTAGGGGGAGTGGGGTAGGGGTGTGGGGTAGGGGTGTGGGGTAGGGGAGTGGGGTAGGGGAGTGGGGGTGGGGAATGGGGGAGGGGAGTGGGGGAGGGGAGTGAGGTAGATGTGTGGGAGAGGGGATAGAGGGAGTGGAATA
>NW_027141872.1:0-60772 GCF_036365525.1 Heterodontus francisci | reverse complement strand
GGAAAAACTGTTCCCATTAACTGATGAAACACGGAATAGGGGACACAGATGAAAGATTTTGGGTAAGGGATGCAGGGGGAATATGAGGAAGAACTTTTTTTACACAGTGGATGGTAATGAGCTGGAACTCACTGCCCATGAGGGTGATGGAAGCCAAGACAATCAATGATTTCAAAAGGAAATTGGATGGGCACCTGAAGGAAATGAACTTGCAGGGATACGCGGATTGAGTGGGGGAATGGGACCGACTGGATTGTTACACATAGAGACACATGGAGAATCCGACTGGTCTCCTCCTGTGTCGTAAATGACTCTATGACTCTCTGTGGCTATGTTGGATATGCCGCCCACTCCTGCCTGGGGAAAGATCTGGATGCAGTGAAGATCAATGAAACTGTGACTTTAACAGCCACCGATAGCTCCATCCTCACCCTGGTGTGAGGCTCCAGGTCGTGTTACAGGAGGTGACACAGCTCTGTGACCGCATCCTTATTGAATCAGAGTCACCTCACACACTGCTCCTGGATTAGGTGTAGGTAGGAAAAATGCTCTTGGGAAAACCGGGTTGGAAGGACACAGCCCCCTCCTCCTCCCTCTTTACAGAGACTCCTCTCTCTGCAGCCTCTGCTCCATTAGTTGGACATGTTTCAGACCCAGAGACACTGTAACTACAGTCCCCATACCTCGTCCAGAGCTGGTTCACCAAATCCTCTGCCCTCCCTGAATGTCTGCAGCAGCTCACAACACATCCACAGAACCTCCACCAACTTTACAATAGCAGAAGTAAGTCAAAAAACCCTCACCTTTAAGTTGGATGCCTGATCCTTTTAAATAACACCAGAGGGGGTCCGTCGTGCTGCTGAATGTATGTTCAGCTGAGAGTGACTGACACAGGCAGTCAGTGGACATGCAAAGACAATGTTTCAAAGACATACATCAAAGCTGTCGGAATGGCAGATTGACATCAACTCAAACCCTTCCTCACACTGACAGCACATGCACAGTATACCCAGGCTAGTTCCCTGCCCAGCATGGGGCACTGTGCAGGCCACACTCGATGTGGCCGGCAGTTCAGTTCACATCATTTTACAGATCCAGGTTTCCATACCGTTGGCACCAGTGCCGTCATAGAGTGAAAATCACAGCAGGGGAAGATATGGAGTGAAAACAGCTCACTTCTGAAAGGGAATTGGAAAAAGACTTGAAGGCATAAGATTTACAAGAATATGTGACATGGAAGGGAAATGGGACTAATTGGAGGGGTGAGGCCATGGAGGGATTCAAACACAAGAAGAGAATATTAAAATTAAGGTGCTGCCAGACCAGGAGCCAATGTAGATCAGTGAGCACAGGGGTAATGGGTGATCGGGATTTGGTGTGAATTAGTATGCAGGCAGCAGAGACCAGGATGGGCTGTGGTTTATGGAGGTTGATAACTGGGAGGGTGATCATGATAGAATTGGAATAGTTAAGTGTGGATTTAACAACGGCACAGATGAGGGATTATTAGCAGATGGGCAGAGGTGGTGATGGGTGATATTACAGAGGTTTTAATAGGTAGGGTTTTAATAGGTAGGGTTGTTAATAGGCGGAATATGGCAATGAACTCAGCTCAGGTAGAAATATAGAGGTTCCAACCTTCTGTTTCAGCCTCAGACATTGGGTAGGGAGGGGAATGCGGAAAGTGGATGCAGAGTGGAATGTGAGATAGAGACTGAAGACTGTGGCTTTAAGTCTTCCCAAGATTTACATGACAATAACACTAAATCAGTGAAATATGATTTATAGATCTAATAGTTGGATACAGTGACTTACCAGGGACACCAATAATAGCGAGGATGGGATAGTAAATCGTTTGAATCATCTTCAGAGCATAACAGATCCGAAAATCTAATGTTATCCAAAAATAATCCGCAGTAATGAGGCTAAACCAATAGGAGAAACTCCTGCTGTCCATTGTTTTAACATTCCAATCGACTGTCCTCAGATTCTGACCCACTGTTGTAACATTCCAATCTATAGTTCTCAGATTCTGACCCACTGTTGTAACATTCCAATCTATTGTTCTCAGATTCTGACCCATTACTGTAATATTCCAATCTATTGTTCTCAGATTCTGATCTCTCCTCTCTCGCTCTCTGGAGCCACTGATCTCTGTTAGTGCTGGGGGTGATGCTCCCACTGACACTATGAGCCAGCACATTGAAAGGAGTCCCTTCTTAATTGAAGAGGAAAACCCTCCAGTGACACAATTAGGGTCCTTGAGGACTGACGTTAATTACAGTTAATGAACAAACAGGTTCAGTTAACACCTTTCAATCCAACACTTTTTACACCACAATAGTGTCGAAGATTTACCCAGTCCAGATGGGATATATGAGGTTTGTTGAGGGAAGGAATGTGGAAATAGCAGAGGCAATGGCCAGAAGCTTTCAATCCTCTTTGGATCTGGGAGTGATGTCAAAGGACTGGAGGGTTGTAAATGTTACAAGCTGTTTAAATAAGGAGACATTAGATAAACCCTATAACGACTGACCAGTCAGTCTAAAGTCGGTGGTTGGAAATTTCTAGAGGCCGTGACCCAGTACAAACATATATCATTCTAGGAATAACATGTGATATTAAATGACAAACAGTACGGATAGGTTAATGGAAAATCAAGTCTGATAATCTTGATCAAGTTTGTTGATGACCGAACTGTGAGTGTTGATGAGGATATCGTGTTTCCTGTTATGTATCTGGACTATCAAAAGGCCTGTGATCAAATGACATTTCATCGACTTGTTATGAAAAATGTAACATATGGATTAATGTGATAGTGCGGATATGACACTGACTCAGGGACAGAAAGCAGAGAGAAGTGGTGAAAATACATTGTTCAGACTGGGGGAGGGGGAGTATACAGTGCTGTTTCTCAGGGGTCAGTATTAAAACCAGTGCTCTTCCTGACATATAGATAAATATACAAGTGACATAAACTTATATGTAGACAACATAATTTAAACCCTTGCAGATGACATGACACTTATAAATAAGGGAAGCAAAGGGACAGACCACAGAATTACCCAATCTCACAGATTTTGTTTATTTTTAATTTATTCTGGACTCTAATCCGAATAGAAATTTAGTTCTCACTCTATAATTTATTTCTGTGTGATTTGTTTGTCTGTGTGTGTGTCTGTGTGTGTGTGTGTGTGCATGTTTATTATTTTATTTAGATTCAGTTTAGATTTTTAAGTATAATAAACTCACCTCTTGATTCTTCTTCTTTTGCCTCCTTATCTCGAGAGACTGGAGGTGGTCAGTGGTGTGTGGAGCAGCGCCTGGAGAGGCTAAAAAGGCCAATTCTAGAGTGACAGGCTCTTCCACAGGTGCTGCAGGAAAATTTGATTGTCGGGGCTGTTATACAGTTGGCTCTTCCCTTGCACCTCTGTATTTTTTCCTGCCAACTGCTAAGTTTCTTCGACTCGCCACAATTTAGCCGTGCCTTTATGGCTGCCCGCCAGCTCTGGCGAACGCTGGAAACTGACTCCCACGACTTGTGATCAATGTCACAGGATTTCATATCGCGTTTGCAGACGTCTTTAAAGCGGAGACATGGACGGCCGATGGGTCTGATACCAGTGGCGAGCTCGCTGCACAATGTGTCTTTGGGGATCCTGCCATTTGTCATGCAGCTCACATGGCCAAGCTATCTCAAGCGCCGCTGACTCAGTAGTGTGTATAAGCTGGGGATGTTGGCCGCCTCGAGGACTTCTGTGTTGGAGATACCTGTCCTGTCTCCTGATGCCAAGGATTCTCCGGAGGCAGTGAAGGTGGAATGAATTGGGACGTCGCTCTTAGCTGACATACGTTCTCCAAGCCTCGCTGCCATCGAGCAAGGCACTGAGGACACAGGCCTGATACACTCGGACTTTTGTGTTCCGTGTCAGTGCGCCATTTTCCCACACTCTCTTGGCCAGTCTGGACATAGCAGTGGAAGCCTTTCCCATGCGCTTGTTGATTTCTGCATCTAGAGACAGGTTACTGGTGATAGTTGAGCCTAGGTAGGTGAACCCTTGAACCACTTCCAGAGCGTGGTCGCTAATATTGATGGATGGAGCATTTCTGACGACCTGCCCAATGATGTTCGTTTTCTTGAGGCTGATGGTTCGGCCAAATTCATTGCATGCAGCCGCAAACCTGTCGATGAGACTCTGCAGGCACTCTTCAGTGTGAGATTTTAAAGCAGCATCGTCAGCAAAGAGGAGTACCCTGATGAGGACTTTCCGTACTTTGGACTTCGCTCTTAGACGGGCAAGGTTGAACAACCTGCCCCTGATCTTGTGTGGAGGAAAATTCCTTCTTCAGAGGACTTGAACGCATGTGAAAGCAGCAGGGAGAAGAAAAACCCAAAAAATGTGGGTGCGAGAATACAGCCCTGTTTCACGCCACTCAGGATAGGAAAGGTCTCTGATGAGGAGACACCATGTTGAATTGTGCCTTTCATATTGTCGTGGAATGAGGTGATGATACTTAGTAGCTTTGGTGGGCATCCAATCTTTTCTAGTAGTCTGAAGAGACCACGTCTGCTGACGAGGTCAAAGGCTTTGGTGAGATCAATGAAAGCAATGCAGAGGGGCATCTGTTGTTCACGGCATTTCTCCTGTATCTGACGAAGGGAGAACAGCATGTCTACGGTCGATCTCTCTGCACGAAAGCCACATTGTGCCTCAGAGTAGACGCGCTCGGCCAGCTTCTGGAACCTCTTGATTAAACTCAAGAAAACCTGTCTGATTGGTTCTTTCACGATCACAACAAAGGTGAAAGGTAAAATGCTCACTGAGGTGGTCAGCATGTCCACTGCTAAAAAGGATTAAGCCCCGCTGCAGTGAAATAAAAGATAGGACAAGAGGAGAGCCTGGGACCCCTCCTCACCTGGCTGTAACAGAAATCTGGCGGTTCTCGTGATCATAACGCAACAACAAATGAGAAATTGGAAGTATTACAGATGCACAGAGTTTTACAGCACAGAAACAGTCCCTTCGCCCCACTCTGTCTGTGCCAGCCATCAAGCCTGTCCATTCTAATCCCCTTTTACAGCACTTGGCCTGTAACCTTGTATGCTATGGCATTTCAAGTGCTCATCTAAATACTTCTTAAATGTTGTGAGGGTTCTTGCCTCTACCATCTTTTCAGGTAGTGTGTTCCAGATTCTAGCCGCAATCCGAGTGAAATTATTTTTTTCCTCAAATCTCCTCTAAACCACTTGCCCCTTATCTTAAATCAATGGCCCCCGGTTACTGACACCTGTGCTAAGGGAAAACTTTCTTCTTCTCTACTCTAACTATGCGCCTCATAATTTGTCCTGCCTTCTGTCTCCCTCGATGTCTGAATAAAGGAGTTACATTGGCATAAAAGAGTTACATACAGAGTGAAGTAACTCGGTACAGGTTAAAATCGCTCTCTGTTGAAAAGTTGAGTAATGTAGCTGTGTAGTTCGGGATTACTCTCCGTCCAAAAGCTAGGAAACCCGAAGTTTTAAGACCTGTGGCCAATCATTTTTCACTTGAAGCTGAAGACTCAGAAAGAGTTAGAATCACTAACAAATAGAATAATGTTAGCTAAGGTAAAGCTAGAACAGAAGAGACTAGAATTGGAAATCCAGAGAGAACGAGAAAGAGCAGAGTGAGTGTCAAGAAAGGGAAAAAGTAAGAGTGTTCCAGAAGGAGAAGGAGGAAAGGGAGTTAAGGCGGCTCAATCAACTAGAGGAAGACCCAGTACACCCAGTGAAGGCACAGCTAGTGAGGGAGCTGCCCATAGCTCAGGACCATGTGCTGAGTTCTTAAAGTTACCCCAGTTCATTCGAAAGTTCAATGAGGAGGATGTGGCAGAATTTTTCATCACTTTTGAAAAACTTGCAAAGCAGCTGAAATGGCGGCAGAGAACTGGACACTGTTTTTATAAAGCAAAGTAACAGGAAAAGCCCATGAGGTTTATTCACTGTTACCCGATGAAAGTTCATCAGATTATGAAATGAATAAAAGTGTTATCCAGGGTGCATATGAGATAGTATCAGAAGCGTACTAACAAAAATTCGGAACACTACGAAAGTAGCCTGAGCGAACTTGCCTCCAGTTTGAAAGAGTTAAGCAGCTTCGGAACATAGGAGCAAGAGTAGGCCATTCAGCCCATCTAGTCTGTCCCGCCATTCAAAACGATCACGGGTTATCATCTATTTCAATTCCTTTTTACAGCACTAAACCCATATCCCTTTCTGTCATTTGTATTTAGAAATCTGTCAATCTCTGCTTCAAACATACTGAATGACTGAGCTTCCATTGCCCTCTGGGGTAGAGAATTCCAAAGATTCACATTTTCAATTCAAAATTCTGGAGAATCCAGGCCCAGTTTTCCCAATCTCTTCATAGGACAGTCCTGCCATCCCAGGAACAAGTCTAGTGAATCTTCGTTGCACTCCCCCTATGGCAATAATATACTTCCTAAAGTAAAGGGAGCAAAGCTGCACACAGTACTCCAGGTGTGGTCTCACAAGGTTGCTTACAATTGAAGCAAGACTTCACCACTCCTGTACTCAAATTCTCTTGTGATAAAGGTTAACATACCATTAGCCTTCTTAAGTGCTTGCTGTCCCTGCATGTCAGCTTTCAGTGACTTATTGACAAGGACACCCAGATCCCTTTGCACATCTACACTTTCTAATGTCTTACAATTCAAGAAATACCCTGCACATCTATTGCTCCTTCCAAAGTGGATAACCTCATATTTTCCACATTATATTCCATCTGCCACGTTCTTGCCCTCCCACGAAGTCTGTCCAAATGCCCTTGAAGCCACTTTGCACCTTCCTCACAGCACATACATTCCCACATCTTTTTGTATCATCTGCAAACTTGGGAATATTTCTCTGGTCCCCACATCTAAATAAATGATACATATTGTGAACAGATGGGGCCCAAGTAGTTACCCAAATGTTTCCTTTTTACTTACCCCATAGCCTGCCAAAGTGAGAATAACCCATTTACTCCTACTCTCTGTTTTATGCTTGTTAACCAATCCTTAATCCATGCCAGTATATTACGTCCGATCCCATGTGCTTTAATTTTACTAACCAACCTCCTGTGGGGGACTTTATCAAAAATCCATCTGAAAATCCAAATATACTACATCCACCGGCTCCACTTTATCAATTCTGTTACTACTATCCTCAAAAAACTACAACAGGTTCATCAAACATGATTTCCCATTCATAAATCCATGTTGACTATGTCCAATCAGATCATTATTATCCAATTATCCATTTATCACATCCTTTATTATAGAGTCTACCATTTTCTCTCTCCCACCCTTCTTGAATCGTGGGGTGACATTTGCGACCTTCCAATGTGCTGGAACCGTTCCAGAAGGTGATCACCCATGAACCCACTGTCTCCATAGCTACCTCTGCCAACATTCTGGAACTTAGAATATCAGGTCCTGAGGATTTATCAACCTTCAACCCCATTAATTTCTCCAACACAAACTTCTTACTAATATTAATTTGCTTCACCTCCTCATTCCCCCTCATCCCTTGGATCTCTAATTCTGGGAGATTTCTTGTATCTTTCTCAGTGAAGACAGACACAAAGTGATCATTTAACTTCTCTGCGATTTCTTGATTCCCCATTATAAATTCCCCTGACTCTACCTGTAATAGACACATACATGTCTTACCCAAATGTTTCCTTTTTACGTAACTATAGAAGATTTTACAGTCCGCTTTTATGTTTGCCTCTGACTAGTAGATACGGAAAATCGGGATACAGCCCATATATGTAAACCTCAGAGCGGTGATCCTTCTCGAGGTGTTCAACAACTCGCTCCCGCTCCCATTAAAACCCACACAGAGGAAAAAAAGGTTCGAAGAGCCAGGAAGGTTGCAATTCTGGATGAAGATTTTTTTCCATGTACACAAGGCCTTAACCCCAAAGGGAATGCATTCACTAGTCACCCCAAAGACCCGGGAATAAAAGGTGGGAGGGTGATAAGAGCCTGAGCAGCCACGGGCAAGGAGGAAAATCTGGACACCCAGTGGTCCACGCTCAGGCCAAATAGGACGGTACTGAGAGCAGGAGTAAGGGCCGATGATCTGTGTGTTTCCACTGCAGTAAGGCAGGTCACCATCGAGTTGAATGCTGTAAGTGATGGGGAAAACCTGTAGGATTACTCAGGGTCCACCAGATCAGTGCAGGAAAACGGGCCCTGATGGAATTCACAGCAGGTCAGGCTGTGCCTTTAACTGTAACAGTCAGACACAGTAACACAACCACAGAGAGTGCGGGAAAACGTAACAAAATCCTTGAGCGTTACTAGGATTTTGAATCCAAGGGAAAAGTGACCCCATACCCCTTCAGTGAGGTAAGCAAGCCCTAGTCATACTCAGGGATAAAGGGGCCAACCAGTCCCTTCTGCTGGGAAAAGGCATGACCTTTCTCGGGGAGTGCAGTGAACGCAGGAGTGTTAGCGAATGGTATTGGAAGACAGTATATGTCCATACCTTTATATTGGGTGCACTTGGAGTGCGACCTATTTTCAGGACCAGTAGCCATGGGGACCTGCTCCTGGGTATTGATCTGGCAGGGAAAAGGTTGCAGCTTCCGCAAAGGTTCTGGAGAGACCACAAGAGATCAGGGACACAGAGCAGTTACAGGAGAAGGTCCCTGGCATTCTCCCTGATTCTGTGGTGACTCGGCCCATGGCTAAACAATCCCCATCAGAGGTGGCTGAACTGACACTGGAGATGGATGCCCCTACTGTCTGGTTGTCTGAAAACTTCTTTGGGAAGGTAGAGAACACAAAGGATGTGTTAAACAGATCTTCCTTAGTTGAGGCTCAACAACTCGACCCAGTGTCAAAATATAGCACAGACCGTCCAAACCAAAACTGAAGCAGAGGGAGTTGCAGAGTGCCACTATTTAAAGAATGAGGTGCTGATGAGGAAGTTGAGACCTCCTCACAGACCTGCGGATGAAGAGTGGACAGTGCTTCACCAGATAGTGGTGTCGCTGAGGTCCCTTAAAGAAATATCAATGGCCCACGAACTTCCAATGACTGGACATGTTCATGTATGTAAATTTAAAGCCCACATAAGACAGCATTTTGACATGGCCACAACTCCACAAAGATGTGGAGGAGTTCTGTACAACTGGTCACACCTGCCATGTTGTGGGGAAGCCCGAACCTGCAATAAAACCTTCACCCTAATACCCATACCAGAATTTGTGGAACCCTTCAGCAGACGGCTGGTGGATTATGTGGGACACCTGCTGAAAACAAAACGGGACTACCAGTATCTTCTCACCATTATGAATGTGGTGACCCGATCCCCAGAAGCCATTCCCCCGAAGAACTATCTCTGCCAAGGTAGTGGTGGAGGGGCTAACCCGTTATGGGCTGCCTGCTGAGATTCAGATGGATCAGGGCACACATTTTACGTCCAGTATTTCTGAAAAGGTCATGGGTATTCTAGACATAACCCAGCTAAAGCCTACCACCCACAGTCACAAGGGGCTTTGGAGCAGTACCACCAGACCCTAAAGACAATGATCAGGCCATACTGCTATGAGTAACCCCATGACTGGGACAAAGGGATGGCATTTCACCTGTTGGTTACCAGGAACATATCCAGTGAGTCCACTGGCTTTAGTCTCTTTGAATTACGTTATGGACACGAGGTCATCTTAAACTAATCAAGGAGAAGTTTTTGGGACACAGGGATGAGTCCTCCATGTTAGACTACATCTCCATGCTCTGGGAGCGGCTCATGAGTGCCTGTGTAATGGCTCAGGAACACCTAAGGACCTCCCAGGCAGCTATGAAAATGTAATCAGGCAAAATTCCAAGGTCAGAACATTTCATCCCAGCGATCATGTATTGTTACTATTCCCACTGCAGGGTGAATCCCTGAAATCCCAGTCCAGAGTTCCATATCGAGTGGCAAAAGGAACAGCCAGGTAAATTATTTAAATGACCCCCCAGACCAAAGGCAAAAAACAAAGGCTGTGGAGGGGACAGACAAGTATAGATCTGACAGACTGTCAGGAGGGAAGGATTGAAAAGGACAGTGAGGACAGGTTAGAGGAGGGCCAGGAGGATTGCCAACTGGAATCCCCTACTCTCCGATTAGCCAACCCTGAAATGTTAGATAAATTAGACCACACACTCTCCTTCTTAAATGCAGGTCAATGAGGCAACCTAAAAAGTCTGCTAACAGCATTTACAGAAACATGCAATGACAAAAGAAAGTTCCCAAAAAGGCAAGCCAATAGTGAGGGAGATGCGTCACCGAGTCGAGGTGTCGCAGGAGAGTGCAGTGAAAGATGGACAGCCACCTGCGAGCCATAAAATCCCAGAGGACATGGGGCTGGTTAGAGAAATGAGTGTCCCCATAGTAGGGGGAAAAGGGAAGGGAAAATACCCTAAAGTAAACAGCACTTGTGTACCTCACCAGAAAGCTAAAAGTAAGGTCAGTGTGGATCTACGCACTGAGGAACCCAATGATCAGGTCCCAAACCCAAATCTAATCAAACCCACCAATTTCAAAGCCGAACTCAGCAAGAACAAAGGCCCAGAGGAAATCTCAGACACCTCACAGGGGCTAAAAAAAACAATTTATTACACACTGTCGGTTTAGGGAGAAAGATTATCAAGGTGAAGGAACCTGAATGGTTTAAGCTTCATTGCAGGAGAGAAAAAAAGATACAATGGAATCGCTGATGCAATGTCCAGGGTCGAATCCGACACATAACCATCCCAGACAAAACACCAAAACATTAAATCAGTACAACTTTAACAGACAATCTCAGCTGCAGTAACTCTAAGATTAATATGTCAGTTTGGGAAGTGATTATTGAGAATGAATGTGTGCTTTCTTCTTTTTATTCCCACAATCCTGCAATGAAATGTTCTTGTTATCAGATTTTTTCCACGTGTGCTGTGGCGGTATCAAGATCACACAATATGCCAAATTATAAAATTTAATTCATAGTTTGGAAACTTACAGTAAACCTTAAATAGAAAAAAAATCTTGCCGTTATCCTTGAAAAAACTGGCAGCCAAGATGGCCACCGCAATTGGCATCTGACACACCTTTTCACATTCTAAAGCCTACAACAGGAGACAGATGTCTGATGAGCCTGGACCCAAATCATTGGCTTGCTCCAGTGATTGAATTACCTGAGATTATATTCATGAACACGGCATACAAGGCCATCCTGACACATTGACTTTGAAAGAGCAAACTCCTCCAAGAGTAAATACTGGTATCCTGAGCACTGGGGAGATAGAAGGTCCTAACCTTGAATCTCATTGTAACAGTCCAGCGAATACACTGAGTCAGACTGGAGACTGTCTATCCCTGCGAAAGCTGAGAGTTTTCCCTGGACAAAAACAGACAAGTCAGTGATTCAAAATGAGCTGAAGCAGGAGGGCTGTGTTCCCCCCACACCCCTCCCTTTCTCTCCATCTCCCTCTCCACATAACATCACAAATTTGAAAACCACATGCGAATATGGGCCCGCCAAGCCTACAGATTGCTACAGACAGAGTAACCAGGGGAAGAAAGCCACCTACAAGTTTGCCTCAAAGAATTCCCAGAGCCATGTGGACCAGCCACAAACTGCACATTGACCAGAAAAAGACTTCAAGGATACAACTTCTGCAGGAAGACGACGGAATGGTCAAACCTCACAGAATGAGTTTAAAAAAATATATTTATTCTGGACTCCAATCCAACCACAAATTCACTTCTCACTCTGTAATGTATTTCTGTGTGATTCCTGTGTGAGTGTGCGCATAAATGTGTTCTATTTATTTTAATAATTTTATTTAGATCGGTTTTATATTGTTAAGTATCATAAACTCACCTCTTTCATGTTTAAACTCAAGAGAACCTGTCCAATCAATTCCTTCATCATCATACGAAAGGTAAAATGTAAAACACTCACTGAGACGTTAAGCATCTTCACCGTTTATAAAGGACAAACACTGTTGTGATCAAATAAAGCCGAGCGACTTTGACCCCTCCTCACCTTGCCATAACAATTGGCAGGGTTGGGGATGGAGAGAATATGGGGATGAACTCAGCTCAGCATTAAATAGATACCAGAGGTTGTAAACTTCCTGGTTCCACCTCAGACAATGGCCAGTGAGGGGGATGTAGATCATGGACAGGGAATGGAGTTTGTGACAGAAACTGAAGATAATGGTTTCAGTCTTCTCACGATTTAAATGACAAGAACACTAAATCAGTGAAATATGGTTTATGAATCCAATAATTGGATACAGAGACTTACCAGGGACACCAATAATAGCGAGGATGGGATAGTAAATAAATTGAATCATCTTCAGAGCATAAAAGATCCGCCATTCTAATGTTATCCAATAATAATCTGCAGTAACCAGGCCAAACCAATCGGATAAACTCCTGTCCATTGTTGTAACATTCCAATCTATTGTTCTCAGATTCTGACCCATTGTTGTAACATTCCAATCTATTGTTCAGATTCTGATCTATCCTCTCCCTCTCTCTGCAGCCGCTGATCTCTGTTAGTGCCGGGGTTGATGCGCCCACTGACACTATCGGATAACACATTGAAAGGAGTCCCTTCTTAATCGAAGAGGGAAACCCTCCAGTGACACCATTAGGGTCCATGGAGACTGACATTAATTACAGTCACTGAACAAACAGGTTCAGTTAACACCTTTCAATCCAAGATATTTTGTATCGCAGTAAAGTACAACATTTATCCAGTCTGGATGGGATGTATGATAGTTACTGAGGGAAGGAATGGTGGAAATATCAGAGGCACTGGACAGAATCTTTCAATCTTCCTTGGATATGGGAGTGATGCCAGAGGACTGCAGGGTTGTAAATGTTACACTGTTTAAAAAAGTAGAGGTTGGATAAACCCTGTAACTATCAGTCTAACGTTGGTGGTTGGAAAATTCTAGAGGTCATAACCCAGCACAAAAATATATCTTGCTTGTAAAAACATGGGTTAATAAATGACAAGCAGCATGGATAGGTTAATGGAAAATCATTTCTGATAATCTTGATCGAGTTCGTTCAGGACGTAACTGTGAGTGTTACTGAGGATAGTGTGTTTCATGTAATATAATCATAAAAAAATTAAGACACAGAAAGAGGCCACTTAGCCCATTGTGTCTGTGCCAGTCGATACATGATCCACCTATTCTAATCCCACCTTCCAGCATTTGATCCATATCCCTGAAGATTATGCACTTGAGTTTAACATCCAGACTCCTTTTGAATGAGTGCAGGTATTCTGCCTCAACTATCCTTACAGGCAGTAAGCTCTAGAACTTCACTAAAAACAGGGGACCCAGAACTGAACCCTGTGGAATGCCAATGGAAGCAGTCCTCCGGTCAGTAAAATACCCGTCAACAATTACACTTTCATAAAAATAAGAAATGCTGGAAATACTCAGCAGGTCTGGCAGCATCTGTGGAGAGAGAAGCAGAGTTAGCGTTACAGGTCACTGACCCTTCTTCACTGACCTGAAACATCATCTCTGCTTCTCCCTCCACATATGCTGCCAGACCTGCTGAGTATTTCCAGCATTTCTTGTTTTTACTTCAGATTTCCAGCATCTGCAGTATTTTGCTTTTATTATAACAATGACCCTTTGTTTCCTGCCACTGAGCCAATTTTGTATTTTTGGGTGAACAAGTTTTTCCTCAACTCCCCGCTAATCCTTCTGCCAATCACTTTAAGTCACTGCCCTCTAGTCACTGATCCCTCTGCTAAGGTGAATAGACTACTTCACCTCCACTCTATCCAGACCCCACAAAATTATGCCCATTTCAATCAGATCTCCCTTTACCTCCTCTGTTCCAAGTAGAACAACCCCAGCATATCTAATCTTTCTTGAGAGCTGCATTTTTCCAGTCCGGGCAACATCCTCATAAATCTCCTCCATACCCTCTCTAGTGAAATTACATCCTTTGTGTAATGAGGTGACCAAAACTGCACACAGTACTCAGGTGTGACCTAACCAATGATTTATACAGTTCCAGCATAACCTCCCTGCTCTTGTTTTCTATACCTCAGCTAATAAAGGAAAGGATTCCATATGCCTTCTTCACCACCTTATCGACCTGACCTGCTACCTTCAGGGATCAGTGGACATTGACTCCAAGGTCCCTCACTTCCTCTACACGTCTCAGTATTTTCCTATTAATCGTCTATCCCTTTGCCTTGTTTGACCTCCTCAATTGCATCACCTTACACTTATCCAGGTTGAATTCCATTTGTCACTTTTCTCTCATCAATATCTTCCTGCAGCCTACAGCTATCCTCCTCGCTATCGACCGCATGACCAATCTGTGTGCCATCTGCACACATCTTGATCATGCCCCCTACATTTACGTTCAAATCGTTAATATATAGTACAAAAAAGCAGGCGACCCAGTACTGAGCCCTGTGGAACGCCACTGGAAACAGGCCTCAAGTCAGTGAAACACCCGTCAACAATCACCCTTTGTTTCCTGTCACTGAGCCAATTTTGCATCCAACTTGCTGATTTTCCCTGGATTCCATGGGATTTTATTTTTTTAACTGGTACGCCACATGGGAACTTGACAAAGGCTTTGTCAAAATCCATGTAGACCATATCAACTGCACTACCCTCATCTATCATCCTTGCTACTTCTTCGAAAAATTCAATCAATTTGGTCAAACAATATCTTCCCTTATCAAAACCAAGCTCACTATCCGTGATTAACCTGTGCTGTTCTACTTGACACTTTATCCTGTCTTTTAGAATAGATTCCAATAATGTGCCCACTACTGAGGTTAGACTGACTGGCCTGCAATTATTTGGTCTATCCTTTGCTCCCTTTTTAAAGAGGTACAATGTTAACGATTCACCAATCCTCTGGCACTACACTGTATCCAGTGATGACAGGAAAATGATGGTCAGACCCTCTGCTATTTCCACTCTCACCTCTTTTGACAGCCTAGGTTACATTTCAACCAGCCATGGTGATGGATCAACTGTCAAGGATGCTAATCCCATTAATACTTCCTCTCTCCCGATGTATATCACATCCAATAATTCACACTCCTCCTCCTTAAACACAATATCTGCATCGTCCCCCCCTTTTGTGAAGGATGATACAAAGTATTCATGAAGAACCATACCAACATGTTCCGCCCCTACTCGTGTATATCCATTTATTTATATAGAATTTCAAAAGACCTGTGAACAAATGACATTTCATAGACTTGTTATCAGAAATGGAAGACATGGATTAATGTGACATTGATAGTGTGGATCTGACAGTGACTCAGGGACAGAAAGCAGAGAGAAGTGGTGAACAGTCATTGTTCAGACTGGAAGTGGAGGGGAGAATACAGTACTGTTTCTCAGGGTTCGATTCACTCCCCGTGATATCAAGAAACGATTGAAGGCATTGGATACTGCAAACGCTATGGGCCCTGCCAATATTCCGGAAATAGTACTGAAGACCTGTGCTCCAGAACTTGCCACGCCCCTAGCCAAGCTGTTCCAGTACAGCTACAACACTGGCATCAACCTGGCAATGTGGAGAATTGCCCAGGTATGTCCTGCAGACAAAAAGCAGGACAAGTCCAACCCGGCCAATTACCGCCCCATCAGCCTACTCTCAATCATCAGTAAAGTGATGTAAGGTGTCACCGACAGTGCTATCAAACAGCACTTGCTTAGCAATAACCTGCTCAGTGACGCTCAGTTTAGGTTCCGCTACAGCCACTCAGCTCCTGATCTCATTACCTCATTATCTCAAACCCTCAGCTGGCTGGAGTCATACCTAGTGCAAAGGAGGATGGTTGTGGTTTATGGAGGTCAATCATCTGAGCTCCAGGACATTACTGCAGGAGTTCCTCAGGGTAGTGTCCTGGACCCAATCATCTTCTGCTGCTTCATCAATGACCTACGTTCAATAATAAGGTCAGAAGTGGGGATGTTCGCTGATGATTGCACAATATTCAGCACCATTCCTGACTCCTCAGATACTGAAGCAGTCCGTGCAGAAATGCAGCAAGACCTGGACAATATCATGGCTTGGGCAGATAAGTGGCAAGTAACATTCGTGCCACACAAGTGCCAGGCAATGACCATCTCCAACAAGAGAGAATCTAACCATCTCCCCTTGATATTCAATGGCATAACCATCGCTGAATCCCCCACTATCAACATCCTAGGGGCTACCATTGACCAGAAACTGAACTGGAGTAGCCATATAAATACGGTGGCTACAAGAGCATGTCAGAGGCTAGCAATCCTGAGGCGAGTAACTCACCTCCTGATTCTCCAAAGCCTGTCCACCATCTACAAGGCACAAGTCAGGGGTGTGGTGGAATAGTGTCCACTCGCCTGAATGGGTGCAGCTCCAACAACACTCAAGGAGCTCGACACCATCCAGGACAAAGCAGCCCGCTTGATTGCCACCCCATCTACAAACATTCACTCCCTTCACCATCGACGCACAGTTGCAGCAGTGTGTACCATCTACAAGATGTACTGCAGCAATGCACCAAGGCTCCTTAGACAGCACCTTCCAAACCCGCGACCTCTACCAACTAGAAGGAGAAGGGCAGCAAATACATGGGAACATCACCACCTTCAAGTTCCCTTTCAAGTCACACACCGTCCTGAATTGGAACGCTATCGCCCTTCCTTCACTGTCGCTGTGTCAAAATCCCTTCCGAACAGCACTGTGGGTCCACCTACTCCAAATGGATTGTAGCGGTTGAAGAAGGCAGCTCACCACCACCTTCTCAAGGGCAACAAGGGCAATAAATGCTGGCCAAGCCAGTGAGGCCCAAATCCCATGAATGAATTGAAAAAAGAGCCAGTGCGTGGGACTAACTGGAAGATCTTCAAAAGGGCCAGCACTGACATGTTGGACCGAATGGCCTTCTTCAGTGCAATGTTATTCTATGTTTCTATGATTGTTCTTGCCTCTACTTTCCTAATATTCCTATCCTTTAAACAGGCGTTTGATAAAGTACCACATAACAGCCGTGTTACCAAATTAGAAACACATGGGATTAAAGGACCAATGACAGCAGTGGCTCAGTTTGTATCTCTCTCCCCTTTCACTCACAAGCTTCTAGGATCAAGTGTCTCTGCAGGACTTGATCACAAGAATCAAGGCTGACACTGCAGTGACATTACTGTGGGAGTATTGCACTGTCAGATGTACCGTCTGTCGAATGAAACATTAAACCAACATCTGCCCTCTCGGGTGGATGTTAAAGATCTGATCATTATCACATTGCTGCTTGTGGGATCTTGCTGTGCGGAAATATTCTGCCATCTTTCCTACATTACAATAGTGACTAGGGTTTAATAAGCACTCACTGATTGTAAATCGCTTTTGGACATGCAGTGGTCATGAAGGCGCTACATAAATTGAAGTTTTTTTTAAATTTACAATGGCAGCCTGCAGGGAATTAGTTAAGTGACAGAAAGCAGAGAGTAGTGGAGAATGGTTATTGTTCAGTCTGGAGGGAAGCACAGTGGGGTTCCCCAGGGTCACTGTTGGGATCACTGTTGCTGTATGTTAAAGCAATGGGCTTGTGTACAGAGGGGATAATGTCAAAGTTTTGAGATGGCACGAAACTCACAAATGTTAATAAGCAGTGTGAAGGAGAGTAACAGACTTCAGGAAGACAGAGATTGACTGGTGAAATGGGCAGGAACATGGCACATGTAATTTAACTCAGTGAAGTGTGAAGTGAGACATTTGGGTAGGAAGTATGTGGAGGAACAATATAAACTAAATGGTACCATTATAAACTGTGTGCAGGGTTAGAGAGAACTGGGGTGTACACACACAGATCTTTGAAGGTAACATGTAGTGTTCTTGGCTTTATACACTCAGCACAGAGTAATAAAATTCAGGAGGAAACGCTGATTTTTATAGATCATTGGTTAGGTCCCAGCTGGAGAATTGTGTCCAATTCTGATCACCACACTTTGATAAGGACGTCAAGGACTTAGTGAAGATACAGAGCTGATTTACTAGAATGGTACCATGGATCTGGGAATTTAGTTACGTGGAGAGATTGGAAAAGCTGGGATTGTTCTCTTTAGAGCAGTGAAAGGTAAGGGGAGATTTCAAATAGAATTCAAAATCATGAAGTGTTTTGATAGGGTAATTAATGTGAAACTGTTCCCAGTGTATGAAAGTTTAGTATTACTAAGACACAGATTGAAGATAATTGACAAAGAACCAGAGGTGAAATGCGAAGAGTTTTCTTACACAGCAAGTTGTTGGGATCTGGAATTCACAGCCTGAAAACATGGTGGAAGCAGATTCAATAAGATCTTTCAAAAGGGAATTTAACAAATACTTGAAAAGGAAAAAGAAAATAAACAGGAATCTGGGGAAAGAGGAGGGGAGAGGAACGAATTAAACAGCTGTTTCAAAGAGACAGCACTGAGACAAAGGGCCGAATAACCTCCTTCTATGCTGCATCAATCTCTGATTCTATGAACAAGTGACAGAGAGTGAAGAGAGAGGGAGAAAGATAGAGAGAGAGAGAGAAACAGTGTGAAAGAGGGAAAGGGAAATAGAAAGAGCAAGAACATCGGGTTTGCATCACTTTTTGGGCAGAGGGGTCATGATCTTCCCGTACCCGTTCCTATTCTGACAGGTGACATACAAACGTCCTGCTGCCTCCACATTTCCACGAATTCTACATGTCCCTGAGGGTGACTGCGCTGCTGTCTGTCTGCACGCTGAAGAGGGACCTGACTGTGTGTGGGTCTGGCAGATGTTTGCCAGGATTCCGCTCTTAAAGGTAGTCTGTCCCTCGAAAGGGAGGTGGCACTGAATCACAGGAGCCTGCTGCTGCTGACTGTGAATGCTGCAATTGTAGACATGGTAAATGGGATACTAGGACAGAGAGAGGGCGCTGCGGCTCACGAATGTAGTGCTGGAGGCCTTAGTCATGGTGGGTGACAGGAGGAGAGAGGCCATGCTTCTGTGGGGTGGGGTGGAGACCCTCAAGGAACGCCCTCCGAAGGGAATGGGAGCAGGTGATCAGGGAGGTCAATGCAAGAAGCATGGCCCCGACGACCTGGCAGAAGACCCAGAAGACGTTTAATGAGCTCACACTGGCGGTCAATGTCAGTGAATTCATCTCCGAATGGCATCTCCTACCCCCAACATCACCAACCTCTCCCACTGCTCAATGTACCACACCCCCATCACTCACCCATCAGCAGTCCCTAACACTCAGGGCTCACACCTCACAATCACATACTCCACCTCACCCTCCACACATTCCACTGATACCAGATTCACACCCACCCTCCACATACCTCCAGCTATTCAACTATGGCAGGCACATCACACAAACACAGTGCAATACAATCACTGGCATTTTGACCTCCCTCTTACTGGACAAGGTGGCCCATAATCACAGGGAGCAGCAGTGATCCAGCGAGGAGCAGACATTCCTTCACCCCTGAGCCTGAGGGAGGAGATGATTCTCCACATCATGGGATGGCTGTGACAGAGGCCGTAGCATTCGGCATCAGCGAGAGCATTCAGGATGATGTTATGTTCCTGCCTTATGTCCCTACTTAACTCTCACCTCCCCCTCATCCTGCTCTCTGGGATGATGTACAAGCTGCAGATGGTGGGACCATGGATGTCACTGTCGTGTATATGTGAGGTTGAGTAATTTGAGGAGAGCACGTCAAGATGAATCAGCAGGTAGCACAGGAGACTCCTGACTGCATCTCATTCTCCAACCAGTATTCAATACTGATGGTTCATCTGGGGACTGCAGCCACAGGCAAGGCCATGGTACCAGGGCTGTCTCAGCTGTACTGGTGCGGGGCGGGGGGGGGGGGGGGGGGGGGCGGGGTTACAGGGAAGACTGGAAAGTTGATAGTGATAGGAAATTCGATAGATAATGGTTTCTGAAACCGCAGATGTGTATCCAGGATGGTGTGTTCCCTCCCTGGGGTCAGGGTCAAGGATATCACTCCAGTGGCTACAGAGCATCCTGAAGGTGGAGGGTGAACAGCCAGCAGTCGTGGTCCACATCAGAAGCAACGACAGAGGCAGAAAGAGGGAGGTTGTCCTGCAGTCAGAATTCAGGGAGCTGGGAAAGAAGTTAGCAAGCAGGACTTCAAAGTCGTAATCTCCGGATTACTCTCAGTACACCATGCGAGTGAGTAGAGACATAGGTGGATGGCACAGATGGATGTGTGGCTGGAAGGATGCTGCAGAAGCGGGGAGGTTGAGATTCCTGGACACTGGGACCAATTATGGAGAATGTGGTATCTGTACAGGCTGGACGATTTACACCTGAACAGAGCTGGAACTAATTCCCTTGTGGGGCGATTTGTTAGTGCTATTGGCGAGGGTTTAAACTACATTGTCAGGGGTGTGGGAACCAGGAGTAAACATCAGAGAGTAATTCCAAGGTGCACAGAATAGGGGAAGAGTTGGATAGCACTATAGCAGGGTTCAGAATGTTATTAGGTGGGATCAGAGAATGGGAGAAAGTAATAACATTTACGTGAAGGTTAATGTGCATGTATGTGAAAGCATGGAGTGTGGTGAATAAGCTGTACTGCGGGAGGACACCTCGGAGGGGTCATGCAGCGAGGCAATATGGGTAGAGCTCAGGAATAGGAAGGGTGCATTCACGATGCTGGGGAATTACTACAGGCCTCCCAATAGCCAGCAGGCGACAGAGGAGCAGATAGGTAGACATATTTTGTAAAGGTGTAAAGGTGTAAAGGCAACAGGGTTGTTGTGGTGGATGATTTTAACTTTCCTTATGTTGACTGGGACTCACTTAGTGCTAGGGGCTTGGATGGGGCAGAATTTGTAAGGGGCATCCAGGAGCGCTTCTTCAAACAATATGCAGATCGGCCAACGAGATTGGGACCGTACTGGACCTGGTATTGGGGAAAGAGCCCGGCCAGGTGATCGAAGTCTCCGGAGGGGAGTATTTCGGGATCAGTGATCATAATTCCATAAGGTTTAAGGTACTTGTAGATAAGGATAAGAGTAGTCCTCGGGTGAAGGTGCTAAATTGGGGGAAGGCTAATTATAACAATATTAGGGAGGATCTGAAGAATTAGATTGCGGGCGGCTGTTTGAGGGTAAATCAACATCTGACATGTGGGAGTCTTTCAAACGTCAGTTGATTAGAATCCAGGACCGCCATGTTCCTGTGAGGAAGAAAGACATGCTTGGCAAGTTTCGGGAACCATGGATAACGTGGGATATTGTGAGCCTTGTCAAAAAAAAAGGAAGCATTCATAAGGGCTAGATGGCTGGGAACAGACAAAGCCCTTGAGGAATATAAAGAAAGTCGGAAGGAACAAAGCAAGGAGTCAGGAGGGCTAAAAGAGGTTATGAAAAGTCATTGGCAAACAGGATGAAGAAAAATCCCAAGGCTTTTTATCCGTATATAAAGAACAAGAGGGTAGCCAGGGAAAGGGTTGGCCCACTCAAGGACAGAGGAGGGAATCTATGCGTGGATCCAGAGGAAATGGGCGTGGTGCGAAATGAATACTTTCCCTCAGTATTCACCCAAGAGAAGGACTGGATAGATGATGAGTATAGGGAAGGGAGTGTACATAGTCTGGGTTATGTCGATATCTTAAAGGAGGAGGTGTTGGGCGTCTTGGAAAACATTAAGGTAGATAAGTCCCCAGGGCCTGATGGGATCTACCCTAGAATACGTAGGGAGGCAAGGGAGGAAATTGCTGGGGCCTTGACAGGAATCTTTGTATCCTCATTGGCTACAGATGAGGTCCCAGAGGACTGGAGAATAGCCAATGATATTCCTTTGTTTAAGAAGGGTAGCAAGGATAATCCAGGAAATTATAGGCCGGTGAGCCTTACGTCAGTGGTAGGGAAATTACTGGAGAGGATTCTTCGGTACAGGATTTACTCCCATTTGGAAACAAATGGACTTTATTAGCGAGAGGCAGCATGGTCTTGTGAAGGGAAGGTCGTGCCTCACTAACTTGACTGAGTTTTTTGAGGAAGTGACAAAGATGATTGTTGAAGGAAGGGCAGTGGATGTTGTCTATATGGACTTCTGTAAAGCCTTTGAAAAGGTCCCTCATGGCAGACTGATACAAAAGGGATCAGAGGTGAGTTGGCAAGATGGATGCAGAACTGACTCGGTCATAGAGGACAGAGGGTAGCATTGGAAGGGTGCTTTTCTGAATGGAGGGCTGTGACAAGTGGTGTTCCGCAGGGATTAGTGCTAGGACCTTTGCTGTTTGTAGTATATATAAATGATTTGGAGGAAAATGTAGCTGGTCTGATTAGTAAGTTTGCGGATGACACAAAGATTGGTGGAGTTGCGGATAATGATGAGGATTGTCAGAGGATACAGCAGGATATAGAAAAGTTGGAGACTCGGGTGGAGAAATGGCAGATGGAGTTTAATCCGGAGCAATATGAGGTAATGCATTTTGGAAGATCTAATACAGGTGGGAAGTATACAGTAAATTACAGAACCCTTAGGAGTATTGACAGGCAGAGAGATCTGGGTGGACAGGTCCACAGGACACTGAAAGTGGCAACGCAGTTGGATAAGGTAGTCAAGAAGGCATACGGCATACTTATCATCATCAGTCGGGGCGTAGAATATAAAAATTGGCAAGTCATGCTGCAGCTGTACAAAACCTTAGTTATGCCACACTTGGAATATTGCGTGCAATTCTGGTCGCCACACTACCAGAAGGATGTGGAGGCTTTGGAGAGGGTACAGAAGAGGTTTACCAGGATGCTGCCTGGTATGGCGGGCATTAGCTACGAGGAGAGGTTGGATAAACTCGGATTGTTTTCACAGGAACGACGGATGTGGAGGGGCGACATGATAGAGGTTTACAAAGTTAGGCTTTGGAGAGGGTACAGAAGAGGTTTACCAGGATGCTGCCTGGTATGGCGGGTATTAGCTACGAGGAGAGGTTGGATAAACTCGGATTGTTCTCACAGGAACGACGGATGTGGAGGGGTGACATGATAGAGGCTTACATAATTATGAGTGGCATGGACAGAGTGGATAGTCAGAAGCTTTTTCCCAGGGTGGAAGAGTCAGTTACTAGGGGACATAGGTTTAAGGTACAAGGGGCAAAGTTTAGAGGGGATGTGCGAGGCAGGTTTTTTACACAGGGGTGAGTGCCTGGAACTTGCTGCCAGGGGAGGTGGTGGAAGCAGGTACGATAGCGACGTTTAAGAGGCATCTTGACAAAGACATGAATAGGATGGGAATAGAGGGATACGGTCCACGGAAGTGAAGAAGGTTTTAGTTTAAACAGAGATCAAGATCGGCGCAGGCTTGGAAGGCCGAATGGCCCGTTTCTGTGCTGTACAGTTCTTTGTTGTTTGTTTTGGACAAGAGATGCAGGAGGAATATGTGGAAACTTCTTTGACACAGCGGGTATTAATGATCTGGAACTCACTGATCACAAGTGTGGTGGAAGCAGAGACAACCAATGATTTCAAGAGAGAGTTCGTGGACACTTGACACAGTGGCGCAGTGGTTAGCACCGCAGCCTCACAGCTCCAGCGACCCGGGTTCAATTCTGGGTACTGCCTGTGTGGAGTTTGCAAGTTCTCCCTGTGTCTGCGTGGGTTTCCTCCGGGTGCTCCGGTTTCCTCCCACATGCCAAAGACTTGCAGGTTGGTAGGTAAATTGGCCATTGTAAATTGCCCCTATACTAGGTAGGGAGATATAGGGACAGGTGGGGATGTGGTAGGAATAAGGGATTAGTGTAGGATTAGTATAAATGGGTGGTTGATTGTCGGCACAGACTCGGTGGGCCGAAGGGCCTGTTTCAGTGCTGTATCTCTAAACTAAACTAAATGAATTTACTACAGTGATTGAGAGGGGGAGTGGGACTGACTGGATTGCTCCATGGAGAGCCAGTGTGGACTCGATGGGACAAATGGCCTCCTTCTGTTACATAAATGACTCTATCACTCTCTGTGAATCTATGTTTAATATGTCTCATCCTCCTGCCTATTTCAATGAAACTGAGACATTAACAGCCACTGACAACTCCGTCCTCACCCTGCTGTGAGGCTCCAGGTCGTGTTACAGGAGCTAACACGTCTCTATGACCACCTCCTTATTGAATCAGAGTCACTTCACACACTGCTCCTGGGTTAGGTTCCGGTAGGAATAGTGCTCTTGGAAAACCTGGGGTGGGTAGAGCAGAGCCCCCTCCTCCTCCCTCTTTACAGAGCTTCCCTGGATGCCTGGTCCTTTTAAATAACACTGGAGGGGGTTCCTCGTGCTGCTGAATGTATGTTCAGCTGAGAGTGACGAACACAGACGGTCAGTGGACATGCACAGACCAAGTTTCAAAGATGTATATCAAGGCTGCTGGAATGGCTGATGGACACCATACTCAGGCCCCTCTTCACACTACCTGCACATGCTTGGTGAACCAGGGCTAGACCCCTGCCCAGCATGGAGCACTGGAAGTGACCGGCAGCTCTGCTGTTACCATTTTATGGATACAAGCTTTTATGGCGTTGGGCCTAGTGGTGCTCGACAGCTGAAAAGCATGGCTAGGGGTAGATACAGCGAGAACGACCAAAGGATTGTATGTATTAGGAGCAGAAGTAGGCCATTCAGCCCATTTATTAAGATCATGGCTGATATGTTTGTGTTTCCATCTACCCCTGATAACCTTTGTTTCTCTTGCCTAACAAGAATCCATCTACCTCAACCTTAAAATTATTCAATGAACCCGCCTTCACCACCTTCAGAGGCAGAATGTTCCAAAGTCACCTGACCCTCTGAGAGAGAAAAATAAATCTCCTCATCTCTGCCCAAAAAGTGCGACCCTTAATTTTCAAACCGTGCCTTTTCAAGCAGTTATTTAAAAGGGGAAATGGAGAAATGACTTTCAGGCAAAAGACTTGTAGGAATGTAGGAATGTGTAGGGGAATGGGACTAATTGGAAGGGTGAGGCCATGGAGAGATTCAAACACAAGAATGAGAATATTAAACTTAAGGTGCTGCCAGCGTGGCAAAAAGGCAGGGCTGAAAGGAGTTTCTTAAAGGATAAAAGCGAGGTGGAGAGGTGGAGCTGTAAAGGGAGGATATTCCAGAGCTGGGGCCGAGGCAACTGAAGGTGTGGCCACAAATGGTAGAGTAATTAAAATCAGGGATGCACAAGAGGCCAGAATTAGAGGAGCAGAGATATCTCGCAGGACTGTGGGGCTGGAGGAGACTTCAGAGATAGTAGGGAGCAAGGCCATGAAGGGATTTGAAAACATGGTTGAGAATTTTAAAATCAAGACTGACTGCTTGACTGTGAACTGATGTAGGTCAGTGATTGGGGAATGGGACTTGTTTTGAGTTAAAACACAGGCAGCAGAGATTTAAATGACCTCAAGTTTACAGATAGTAGAATGTGGTAGAATGAATAGGAACAGTCTAGTCTACAGGTAATGAAAGAATGTGTGAGAGCTTCAGCAGCAGATGAGTTGAGAAAGGGGTGAAGTCGGGAAATGTTATTGAGGTGGAAGTAGGTGGTCATAGTGATGGCACGAATATAAGGTTGGAAGCTCATTTTGTGGTCGAATGTCACAGAATCACAGAATTGTTACAGCACAGAAGGTGGCCATTCAGTCCATCGTGTCTGCACTAGCTCTCTAAAAGAGCAATTCATCTAGTGTCGCTCCCTTGCCTTCTCCCTGTAACTCTGTACAATCTTCCTTTTCAGACAGCTATCCAATTTCTTCCTGAATGCCTCGATTGAATCTGCCTCCACCACACTCTCAGGCAGTGCATTCCAGACCTTAACCACTCGCTGTGTGAAAAAGTTTTCCTCATGTCAACTTCTGCTTCTTTTATCAATTACCTTCATTCTTTGCCTTCTCGTTGTCGATCCTTTCAGGAATGGGAACAGTTTTCCCTATCCACTCTGTCCAGACAGCTCATAATTTTGAATAGTTTTTCCAAATCTCCTCTCAGCCTTCTCTTCTCTAAGGAAAATGTTCCAACTTCTCCAGTCTATCTTCATAACTGATATTCTTCATCCCTGGAACCATTCTTCTGAATGTCTTTTCACACTCTCCAATGTCTTCACGTTCTCTGAAGTGTGGCGCCCAGAACTAGACGTAATACTGCAGCTGAGGCTGAACTAGTGTCTTATACAAGTTCAAAATAACCTCCTTGCTCTTGTATTCCATGCCGCTGTTAATAAAGCCCAGGATTCTGTATGCTTTATTAACCGCTCTCTCTGAACCTGTTCTGCTACCTTCAATGACCTACGCACATATGCACCCAGGTCCCTCTGCTCCTGCACCGCCTTTAGAATTGTACCCTTTATTCTGTATTGTCTCTCCATGTTCTTCCTACCAAGATGAATCACTTCACATTTCTCCACATTGAACTTCATCTGCCACCTGTCTGCCCATTCAACCAGCTTGTCTATGTCTTTTTGAAGTTATACACTATCCTCCTCTCAGTTCACAATGCTTCCAAGTTTCGTATTATTTGCAAAATTTAAAAATGTTCCCTGTACACCAAGGTCTAGGTCATTAATATATATCAGGAAGAGAAAGAGTCCCAACACTGATTCCTGGGGAACTCCACTACAAATCTTAAATAAAAACAAAAAGTGCTGGAAATACTCTGCAGGTCTGGCAGCATCTGGGGAGAGAGAAAAGCAGAGGTAATGTTTCACGTCTGTGACGGTTCATCAGAACTGCCAAGGTTAGAAATGTAATAGTTTTTAATTAAATAAAGCAGGGGTGGGGAAAAAGAGAACTAAAGGGGTGTTGATGGAACAGAGGGTCTGAGAGATTTACTGACGTGGAGGTCATGGAGCAAAGGCAAAGAGAGTGTGCTTGTGGTGTGGTGAAAGACAAAGCGTTAGTGCAGAGAGGGTGTTAAATGATAGAATAATGAACAGCCCTAGCTAAAAGCACCAACATAAAAAATCCCAGTTTAAGACTGGGACATGGTAAAAAAACTGATCAAACATTTAACAATAAAATGGGCCAGTCATGCTCTGAAATTATCGAACTCAATATTCAGTCCGGAAGTCTGTAGAATGCCTAATCGGACAACGAGGTGCTGTTCCTCGAGCTGGCGTTGATGTTCACTGGAACACCACAGCAGGTCAAACACAGATTGGGTGAGCGCTTTGTGGAACACCTCCGCTCAGTCCCAAAGCATGATCCCGAGCTTCCACTCGCTTGTCATTTCAACACCCTCCATCCCCACCACTGCTCTAATGCCCACATTTATGTCCTCGTGTTTACAGCCCCACACCTGCTTTACTTGCTTAAAACCTATTACATTTCTAACCTTTGCCAGTTCTGATGAAAAATCACAAACCTGGAACATTAACTCTGCTTCTCTCTCCATACATACTTCCTGACCTGCTGAGTATTTCCAGCACGTGCTGTTTTTATTAACTCTGCTTCTCTCTCCACAGATGCTGCCAGACTTGCTGAGTATTTCCAGTACTTTTTGTTTTTATTTCAGATTTCCAGCATCGGCAGTATTTTGCTTTGATTCCACTACAAACACTTCTCCAGCCCGAAAAGCATCCATTAATCACTTCTCTCTGTTCCCTGTCAGTCAATCAATTTAGTTTCATGTTGCTACTGTCCTTTCTATTTGATGAGCCATAACTTTGCTCACAAGTCTGTTGTGTGACACTTTATCAAATGTCTTTTGGAATTCCATTTACACCGCA
Source organism: Heterodontus francisci (assembly GCF_036365525.1). Lineage (NCBI taxonomy): Eukaryota > Metazoa > Chordata > Chondrichthyes > Heterodontiformes > Heterodontidae > Heterodontus > Heterodontus francisci. The sequence goes on along the minus strand of NW_027141872.1, from coordinate 33,007 downwards.
TTAACAACATTGCCCTCATCAAGCTTCCTTTATACCTCTTCAAATAACTCCAGCAAGTTTGTTAAACACCATTTTCACTGAACAAATCCATGCTGATTTTCCTTAATTAACCCACATTTGTGCATCTGCCTATTAATGTTGTCCCGAACATCACACTAAGGTTGTAAACAGACTGTCTGAATCTCAGACTGTTACCAGGGAGAGAAATGGAAGTAAAAGCAAGGGAACAGAGTTGGAGTGGGGCCGTAAAAACAATAGTTTCAGTCTTCCTAATATTTAATTGGAGGAAATTTCTGCTCATCCAGTACTGGATATCAGATAATCAGTCTGATAATTTAACAACAGTGGAGGAGTGGAGAGAGGTGGTGGTGAGGTAAACTTGATGGAGTTCTTTGATAAAACAATGGAGATGGTTGATGAGGGTGGTGTGATTGAGGTTATATATATGGACTTTCACAAGGTGTTTGTTCAAGTGGAATTCAATAGACAGATTAGGAAAACTGAACCCATGGATTAATGGGACAATGACTGTGTGGATATAACATTAGCTAATGAACAGTAAACAGAGAGAAGTGGTGAATGGTTGTTGTTCAGACTGGATGGGAGTATACAGTGGTATTCCCCAGGGCTTGGTATTAGGACCACTGCTCTTTTTGCTCTTGGAAAACCCGGGTTGGGTAGGACAGAGCCTTCTCCTCCTCCCTCTTTACAGAGCTTCCCCTCTCTGCAGCCTCTGCTCCATTTGTTGGTCGTGTTACAGGCCCAGAGACACTGTAACTACAGTCCCCATACCTCATCCAGAGTTGGGTCACCAAATCCTCTGTCCTCCCTGAATGTGTGCAGCAGCTCACAACACAACCTCCAGAAAACGATTAACAGCACATCCACTAACTTTACAATAGCAGAAGTAAGTCAAAAGCCCCTCACCAGTAAGTTGGATGCCTGGTCTTTTTCAATAACAGTGGAGGGTTGCTGAATGTACGTGCAGCTCAGAGTGACTAACACATGTGGACATGCACAGACCAAGTTTCAAAGACGTACATCAAAGCTACCGGAATGGCTGATTGGCACCATATTCAGACCCCTCCTCACACTACAGAGACACAAACGTTACACCCAAACTAGCACCACGGTCAGCCTGGGTGTCCTGTACAATGTGCTGGATGTGACCGGCTGTGCAGCTCACACCATTTTATGGATCCTAACTTCCACAGCACAAGTGGAGCTGGAGAGATGAAATGTGTGGTCAGGGAGAGAGACAGAAGGAAAGCAAGTCACTTTAAAAAGGGAATTAGAAGGAGACTTTAAGATGAACAAGTTTCAGGAATATTGGAAATGGACAGGGGATTGAGATATTCAGAGGGGTGAGGGCATGAGGGATTTGATCATACGAGTGAGAATATTCAAATTGAGGTTTTACTGGACATAGGAGCATGGGACTCAGGAGCACGTTTAGGCCATTCGGCCCTTTGAGCCTGCTCCACCATTCGATAAGATCATGGCTTAATATGGCTGAACTCTTATTGTTGTACTGTATCCCATAGTTCCAGTCTCCTCCACAAGAGGAAACAAGTCCACTATCAAGTCCGCTCAGGATACTCCATGTTTCACTCAGATCACCTCTTATTATTTCATAATCCAATAGCACAACCTGTTCAACCTTTTTTCATAAAATAAACCCTTCAATCGCTCAATGAATCAAGTGAACTTTGTCTTACCGGCTTCTAACGCAATTGTATCATGTTCATCAAATAAGAAGACCCAAAACTGTACACAGTACACCTGATGAGTTCTCACTATAGCCCTGCACAGCTGCAGTAAAACGTCCTCACTTTTATACATAATTCCCTTTGCAATAAACACTAACATTCCATTTGCCTTCCTAATCACTTGCTGTCCATGTATACTAACTCTTTCTGATTCATGTACCAGGACACTCAGATCCCTCTGTACCGTCGAGTTCTGCATTCTCTCTACATTTAAATAGTATATTGCTTTTCTAGTCTTCCTGCCAAAGTAGACACGGTCACATTTTATCACATTATACCCCATCGGCCAAATTTTTGCCAATCTCACTTAACCTATTTATATGCCTTTGTAAACTCTTTGCCTCCTCTTGACGACTTATTTTCCTTCCCATCTTGCTGTCATCGGCACATTGAGCTACCACACATCCTGTCCCTGCACCCAGGTCATTGATATGGATTGTAAATAGTTGATGCCCCAGCACTGATTCCTGTAGTTACTGATTTCCCACGCAAAAAAGACCCATTTATCCCTAGTCTCTGTTTCCTTTTAGCTATCCGATCCTTTACTCATGCCAATATGTCACCCCCTATACGTGCCTTTTGGAAATCCAAGTACACCACATCTACAGGTGCCCCTTTATCCACCTTGCTTGTAACTTCCTCAAAGAGCTCTAATAAATAATTTACATATGATTTCCCTTTCACAAAACCATGTTGATTCTGTCTGGTCCCATAATGATTTTCTAGGTATGCTGTTATAACCTCCTTATTCATGGATTCCAGCAACTCCCTCTGACAAATATTAGGCTAACTGCCCTATATGTTCCTGTTTTCTGTCTCCCTCCTTTGTTGAATAAATGTGTTACATTTTCTATTTTCCAATCCGCTGGGATCCATCCAGAATCTAAGGAATTTTGGAAGATTATAATCAATGCCTCCACTATCTCTGCAGCCACATACTTTAAGGCCCTTGGATGCAGGCCATCTGATCCTGGGGACTTGTCATACGAGCATACAAACATACGAATTAGGAGCAGGAGTAAGCCACTTGGCCCCTCGAGCCTGCTCCGCCATTCAATAACTTCATGGCTGAACTGATTGTAACCTCAATCCACATTCCCGCCTTCCCCCAATAACCAATCACCCACTTGCTTATCAAGAATCTATCTACCTCTGCTTTAAAAATATTCAGAGACTCTGTTTCCACTGCCTTTTGAGGAAAAGAGTTTCAAAGACTCACGACCCACTGAAAAAAAGTTCTCCTCATTTCTGTCTTAAATGGGCGACCCCTTACTTTTCAACAGTGACCCCTAGTTCTGGATTCTCCCACAAGGGGAAACATCCTTTCCACATCCACCCTGTCAAGAACCCTCAGTATCATATATGTTTCAATCAAGTCGCCTCTTGCTCTTCTAAACTCCAGTAGATACAAGCTTAGCCTTTCCAACCTTTTCTCATAAGACAACCTGCCCATTCAAGGAATTGGTCTGGACAACCTTCTCTGAATGCTTCCAATACATTTACATCCTTCCTTAAATAAGGAAACCAATACTTTACACAGTACTACATATATTGTCTCACCAATGTCCTGTATAACTGTAGCATAACCTCCCTACTTTTATGTTCAATTCCCATTCCAATAAATGATATCATTCTATTAGCTTTCCTAATTACTTGCTGAAACAGCATACTAACCTTTTGTTATTCATGCACTAGGACACCCTGATCGCTCTGCATCTCAGAGCTCTGCAATCTCTCACGATAGAAATATGCTTCTTTTCTACCTGCCAAAACGGACAATTTCACATTTTCCCACATTATACTCCATTTATCAGATCTTTTCCCACTTACTTAACCGATCTATATCCCTTTGCAGCCTCCTTATGTCTTATTCACAAGTTACCTTCCTGTCTATCGTTGTGTCATCAGCAAATTTAGCAACCATACCTTCAATCCCTTCATCCAAGTCATTTATATAAATTGTAAAAAGTTGAGACCCCAGCACATATTACTATGGCAGACCACTCGTCTCTTCTTGCCAAGCAGAAAATGGCCCATTTATGCCTACTCTCCGTTTCCTGTTAGCTAGTCAATCCTCTATCCATGCCAATATTTTACCCCTACAGCATGAGCTTTTATTTTGCGCAATAACCTTTGACGTGGCACCTTATTAATGGCCTTCTGAAAATCTAAGTACATTACATCCATCAGTTCCCCTTTATCCACAGCACATGTTACTTCTTCAAAGAACTGCAATAAATTGTTTAAACATGATTTTCCTTTCACAAACTCATGTTGATTCTGCCGGATTACCTTGATCTTTTTAAATGCCCTGCTACATCATCTTTAATAATAGCTTCTAACATTTTACCTAAGAGAGATATTAAACTAACTGGCCTGTAGTTTCCTGCTTTCTGTCTCCCTTACTTTTTGAATAAAGGAGTTACATTCACTACATTCAATCTAACAGAACCTTCCCCGAATCTAGAGAATTTTGGAAAATTAAAACTAATGCATCAACTATCTCACTCGCCACTATCTTTTAACACCCTAGAATGAAGCCCATCAGGACCTGGGAACTTGACAGCCCGCAGCTCCATCTACTTGCTCAGTACCACTTCCCTGGTTATTGGAATTTTCTTGAGTTCCTCCATCCCTTCCATTTCCTGGCTTACTGCTAATACTGGGATGTTACTTGTATTCTCTATAGTGAAGACTGAAGCAAACTTCATGTTCAATTCACCTGTTATCTCCTTATTATTCATTATTAATTACCCAGACTCACATTCTATCGGACCAACGCTCACGTTGTTAACTCTTTAAATATTTGGAACCTCTTACTATCTGTCTTTTTTATTTCTTGCCAGTTTTCTCTCGTATTCTAATTTTTACCTCCTATTAATCTTTAACTGTTCTTTGCTGCTGTTTATAATCTGCCCAATCTTCTGACCTGCCACTGATTTTTGCATAATTATATGCTTTTTCTTTAAGTTTAATACGAACTTTAACAATTTCAGTTCACCAAGGATGGCGGGTCCTGTCAGACTTTAGGTGTAATAGCTTTCCCAGTACCTTTTCCCTGGTGAGGGTGATTATTTGAAGTTCCTATCTACCTTTTTGCCTCTTGATTTAGCATCTTTGGAAGGTTTTCTAAGTTTTCTAAAGTGAAAACAGACTCAAAATATCTGTTCAACCACTCCTCCATGTCCTTGTTTCTTATGATTAATTCCCCAAACTCACTCTCTAGAAGACTAACACTAACTTTAGTTACTCTTTTCCTTTTTAAATACTTGTAGAAACTCTTACTCTCTGTTTATATTGCAAGGTAGCTTTCTCCCACACTATACTTTTACACTCTTATTTTCTTTTGTCATTCGTTGCTGGTTCTTAAAATCTGTCCAATCTTCTCACCTACCACTAATATTTGCAGAATTGTACAGTGTTTCTTTCAATTTAATATTGTCCTTTAACTTCCCTATTTAATCACGCATGATGCAACCTTCTCCAAGAGGCTTTCTTTCTCACTGAGATATATCTTTGCTGAGAGTTTTTAAGCATCTCCTTAAAAGTCAGCCACTGCATCTCGACTGTTCTAACTTTTAATCTAGTTTCCCAGTTTACTTTAGTTGAATATGCCTTCATATCCTTATAATTACCTTTATTTGGGTAAAGAAACACAGTCTTAGACCATAGTTTTCCCTTCAATCTGAACGTTGAAATTCTATCATGTTATGATCATTGTCACCTAGAAGCTCCTTTACCATGAGGTTCTTGATTAATACTGTCTCACTGCACATTACCAGTTCCAGAACAGTCTGCTCCTGGTTGGCTCCAGAACGTGTTGCTCTGAGGAATTTTCACGAATAAACTCTATGAGCTAATTTTCCAGGCTAACTTTGCCAATCTGATTTGCCCAATCTACGTGTAGATTAACGTGACCCATGATTATTGTGGCACCTTTCTTACACACCCCATTTATTTCTTCCAGTATACTCTGTTCTACAGAAACCAATGTAGGTCACTGAGCACAGGGATGTTGGGTGAATGAGACTTTGTGCGAGTTTGGATATGGATAGCAGAGTTTTGGATAGACTGTTGTTTATGGCAGTTTGTAACAGGGATGGTAACCAGGACAGCATTGGTATAGTAGATTTGACAAAGGCATAGATCAGAGTTTATGCAGCAAATGGGCTTACATGGAGGACGATATTATGGAGATGTTCGTTCTTAAGAACAGTAAAACAGTTAATCATAGAAGTAATAGCTGGATAGAGAGACTTACCAGGGACACCAATAGCGGCGAGGATGGGATAATAAAAGCATTGAGTCATCTTCAGTGCGTAATAGATCCGATCCGCTAATGTCATCCAAGAATAACCCGCAGTAACATAGACAAACCAAAAGGATAAACTCCTGCCCATTGTTGCAACATTCCAATCTATTGTTCTGAGATTCTGACCCATTGTTGTAACATTCCAATCTATTGTTCTCAGATTCTGACCCATTGCTCTAACATTCCAATCTATTGTTCTCAGATTCTCATCTATCCTCTCCCTCGCTCTCGCTGGAGCTGCTTTTCCCTGTTACTGCCGGCGGTGATGCTGCTGCTGACACTCTGGGATAACACATTGAAAGCAGCCTCTTATCAATAGAAGCGGGAAGCCCTCCAGTGACACAATTAAGGTCCATAAAGAACGACATTAATTACAGTCACTGAACAAACAGGTTCAATTAACCCCTTTCAATCCAACAGCTTTTGTACCACAATAAAGTAGAGTATTTACCCGGTCTGGATGGGATGCATAAGACTTGCTGAGAGAAGGAATGGTCGAAACAGCAGAGGCACTGGCCAGAATCTTCCAATCCTCCTTGGATATGGGACTGGCGACAAGGGACTGGAGGGTTGTATGTATCATACTGAGCCATATATGGAGATATTGGGTCAGATGACCAACAGTTTGGTGAAAGAGGTAGGTTTAAGGAGTATCTTAAATAAGGAAAGTGAGTGGCGAGGCAGAAAGGGAGAGAGGTGGAGCTCTGTAGGGAGAGTATTCCAGAGCTTGGCACCTAAACAACTGAAGGTGCAGCCTCCAATGGTGGAGTAATTCAAATCAGGTACACACAAGAGGCCAGAAAGAGAGGAATGCAGATATCTTTAAGGGTTGTGGGGTTGGAGGATATTACATATATAGGATGGAGGGCGATGCCATGGAGGGAAAACAAGGTGGAGAATTTTAAAATAAAGACATTGCTTAATCAGCAGTCAATGTCTGTCAGTGATAGGTGAACAGGGAGTTAGGACATGGCAGCAGAATTTGTGGAGCACCTCAAGTTTACAGAGAGTAGATGTGGGAGATCAGCCAGGAGTGAGTTGGAATAGTCACATTGAGATGTGATGAGGCATGAATGAGGTTTCAGCAGCAGATGGGCTGAGACAGGGGTGAAGTCGGGCGATGTCACTGAGGTGAAAATATGTGGTTGTAATGATATCCTGAAAATGAGGTTAAAACTCATTTAGTGGTCAAATATGACACCAAGCTTGCAAACAAACTGTCTGAATCTCAGACTGTTACCAGGGAGAGGGATGGGATCAATAGCAAGGGAACAGACTTGGAGCGGGGAGTCAAAACAATGGCTTCAGTCTTCCCAATACTTAATTGGAGGAAATCTCTGCTCATCCAGTAATGGATGTCGGAGAAGCAGTCTGATAATTTAACAACGGTGAAGGAGTGGAGAGAGGTGGTGGTGAGGTAAACTTGATGGAGTTCTTTGATAAAACAATGTAGAGGGTTGATGAGGGTGGTGTGATTGAAGTTATATATATGGACTTTCAAAAGGTGTTTGATCAATTGACATTCAATAGACAGGTTAGGAAAACTGAACCCTATGGATTAAAGGGACAGTGACTGTGTGAATATAGCATTCGCTAAGGAACAGTAAACAGAGAGAAGTGGTGAAAGGTTGCTGTTCAGACTAGATGTGAGTATACAGTGGTTTTCCCCAGGGCTCGGTATTAGGCCCAATGCTCTTTTTGCTCTTGGAAAACCCAGGGTGGGTAGGGCAGTGCCCCTTCCTCCTCCTTCTGTACAAAGCTTTCCCGATTTGCAGACTCTGCTCCATTTGTTGATCATGTTACAGACACAGAGACACTGTAACTACCGTCCCCATACCTCGTCCAGAGTTGGGTCACCAAATCCTCTGTCGTCCCTGAATGTCTGCAGCAGCTCACAACTCAACCTCCAGAAAACCATCTGCAGCACCTCCACTAACTTTACAATAGCAGAAGTAAGTCAAAACTCCACACCTGCAAGTTGGATGCCTGGTTCTTTTAAATAACACTAGAATGGGTTCCGTGTGCTGCTGAATATATGTTCAGCTGAGAGAGACTAACATAGGCGGTCAGTGGACATGCACAGACCAAGGTTCAAAGACGTACATCAAAGCTGCTGGAATGACTGATTGACACCAGATTCAGACCCTCCTCACACTACAGACACACACACGTTACACCCACACTAGCACCCCGGTCAGCCTGGGTGTCCTGTACAATGTGCTGGATGTGACCGACAGTGCAGCTCACACCATTTTATGAATACAAACTTCCACAGCACCAGGAATATTGGAAATTGACAGAGTATTGGGATAATCAGATGGATGAGGCCATGGAGGGATTTGATCACAGGAGGGAGAATAATAAAAATGAGGCGTTACTGGACCAAGAGCCAATGTAGGTCAGTGAGCACAGGGATGTTGGGTGAACAGAATCTTGTGTAAATTAGAAGATGGCAGCAGTATTTTGGATGACCACAAGGTTGCAGTTAGTAGAATGTGGGAGACCAGCCAGGAGTGTGTTAGAATAGTCAAGTCTCATGTTAAAAAAGGTATGGATGAGGGTTTCAGCAGCAGATGAGCTGAGCTCTATCTCTATCTCTCTATTTCTCTCCCTCTTCTTCTCTCTTTGTCGCCCTCACTTGCTCTGTCCCGCACTCAGAATCTTATATGTTTCGATCAGGCCGCCTCTTACTCTTCCAAACGCCAATGAATATAAGCCTAGCCTGTCCGACCTTTCCTAATATGACGGCCCGCCCATATTAGTCCAGTAAACATTCTCTACACTGCTTCCAACGCATTTACATCCTTCCTTAAATAAGAAGACCAATGGTGCACACAGCATGCCAGATATGGTTTCAACAATGCCCTCCCTACTTCTGTATTCAATTCCGCTCACAATAAGTGATAACATTATATTAACATTCCTAATTACTTGTTGAACCTGCAGAGTAACCTTATGTAATTCATGCACCAGGAGACCCAGATCCCTCTGCATCTCAGAGCTCTGCAATCGCTCACCATTCAGACAATATGCTTTTTTTATTATTCCTGCCATATGGACAATTTCATATTTTCCCACATTATACTCCATTTGCCAGATATTTGCCCTCTCACTCAACCTATCTATGTCCCTTTGTCGCCTCCTTATGTCCTCTTCACAACTTTGTGTCATTAACAGATTTATTAACCAGACTTTCGGTCCCTTCATCCAAGTCATTTATGAAAATTGCAAAACCTTAAGGCCCCTGCACTGATTCCTGTGGCACACCACTCGTTACAACCTGTCAACCAGAAAATGACCCATTGACGCCTACTCTCTATTTTCCTTTTAGCTAGCCAATTTTCTATCCATGTCAATATGTTACCCTGTATAACATGAGCTTTTATTTTCCGCAATAACTCTTGATGTGGCACCATATCGAATGTATTCTGGTAATCTATGTACAGTGCATCCACCGGTTCCCCGTTATCCACCTCATATGTTACTTCTTCAGAGAACTTCAGTAAATTGGTTAAACATGATTTCCCTTTCACAAAACCATGTTGACTCTGTCTGATCACTTTGATTTTTTCCACGTGCCCGCCTATAACATATTTAATAATAACTTCTAACATCCGATCCATAGCCAGAAAGCCTTTCTCACCTGTCACGGGTCGTATGTCTACTATATCTATACAGATTTTATAGAACATAGAACAGTACAGGCCCTTCAGCCCACGATGCTGTGCCGAAGTTTTAACCTACTCTAAGATCAAACTAACTACCTACCCTTCATTCTACTGTTGTAGGGTATTCCCAAGCACAGAGGCATCTGCAGTAAATATCATACTGTTCAAATGTTATTTGAGTAAGTAGATTAATATAATCCTGGAGAATATATATATATATATATATATACTCTCATATATAAGTTGAAAGTATAGCTACATATTGTGTAACAATATGGAGTATTGACCCGAGGCATTGTGGGACAAGTTACTTAGCTTGCAGTTTGAGCCTGGTACAGCACAGCACAGACACCGAGGGAGCCCCTCTTATCAATGTAACTGCAGACTGCACAGCACCCTCAGGAATGCAGGCCCAATTACAAGTGACAATTGGAAGTCTCAAGGATAATTGATGGGGCCTGAGATGATCAATGGTGATCAGGGGGCTTGCACGAGCTGATCATGTAGCCACATGATGCCTAATGAGTAATCTAATTGGTAATATGTGTAATGTATGGAATCAATAACCGTTCTGATTGGACCATGTCCAGCCGGGATGGGCTGAGTAACTGTATATCTGTTGTGGATTTCCCTTTTTTCGGTGGAGAGGCATCTGAACAGCCCAGTGACCTTCTCCCTGCCGGTGTAATAAACTGTTTGACATTGGAGCAGACCTGAGTGCCGAGTGATTCTTCTAGATTCATTCCCACTAGCAATTGGGGTAGTCGGCAGGATCAGGTGTAAGTCAGCTCTTCTATAACCCCGAAGGGCCCAAGGGGGGGTTGGCAGAAACCTGATCCCGAACTTGAGAACAGGATTCGGCGGTCGCTTGATGCCATCAGGAATACCGGGTGAGTATCCCGGGGCCGGGTGGTGTTTCGTGACCAACGAATGCCAAGTTTGTGAACAGGATCTGAACAATGGTCAAACGGTGGTAGGTAGTTCGTTAAGAGACGTAGGCACTGTCAAGGAGGGTTTGGAATATATGTATGCGTATATATATCATAAGCTTGTTGTATGACTTGTGACCCGACAGATAGCCAGGAGACGGTTTACTACAAGTTGTGCTAGGTTAAAAGCGGACCTCTGAGAGTAGATTCTAACGGTTCTACATAAGGATGGCCAGTGAAAAAAGATGACGCTCGAGTGGGGACCGGACGGGTCCATTAGCTGCCAGCTGGCAGTGAAAAAAAAAGGAAAAAAGGTATTCACTAAGTTTATGGCAGAGGACTATGTTTTAGAGTTAAAACAAGTTACTGTATCTTTGATTCGAATGTGTGATTGTTGGAAGCGTCCATGAATGAATTGAATGTCTGGGATGTGCAGCTTGTGTTCTGTGAAACCTGTATTCTGTAGAACTGACTGTCGTTAACTCTTTGTTGTCTGACTTTAATGTTGAAAGCATGAGTCTATTAAGTTGTTTGGAATTGAACGAGTGTGAAAAGTGATTGTTGAGGGTGTTCATTCCGATTTAAGATTGTGCACCCAGGAATGGGATATAAACTTGAATTATATTTTAGGTTAAAATTATTTTATTTTGATTTTAAAAGTTAGTTTTGCAACTGTGAAAAGGCAATGAACAATTTTCTAAAAGATAAGCTTCAGCCTTGAAGGTCTGAAGATGTTTGGCAGAAATCCGATTTGAAGTTTACAACTCCTGCTTGAATTGGAGTTCCAGTTTAAAATCTGTTCCAGTTTTTTTTTTGGAGTTTAAATTAAAGACACGTTTTACTGACTGTTTTAAGTAGCAAATGTCAGGAATTGGATATTGGTTTTAAGGGAGAGAAGGATAAGCAAAGGAGATAATGGGAAAGATTAAAGTTTGTGTAAGGAGCTGGTGTTAAATCTTTTGTTGTAAGAATGTTAAATAGCTTTTTCTTTAGTTTTTGGTTTTATTACAGACATTTGAAAAGGCGCCTGAAGAACAAGAAAAAGGACGTAATTTTTTTAAAAAGCACGTGCTATTCTGTTCTGTGTGTAGTTAATAAGTATTATAAGTTAATAAGTCTGAATTAAATTAATACTGTTAAGGGTAATTAACCTGTTAAATTGAAAACAAAAAACTGGAAATGTCATTTGCAACCACAATGAACTTTCAAGTTTAGCATGTCGAGTTTTGGGGGAGTCTTAATTTCCGGACATAGGACTCACTCATATAACATGGGCAGTTTTGATTTTTAAATATTTATTGCAGTCAATTGGAATTTGGAATCATCTTTGTTTTATTTAAAAAATCCTTGGATTAGAAACCTCTTACAAAAGATGCTAAAAGTTTGGAAACAATTCGAGTTTGATCTAAAATGCTGTCTTTCCTGATGGAGATGGTTTCCTTCGAAGTTGATAATGTTACTAAAGATTTTGTTGTTTGAAAATCCTAAGGATACCAAAAAACATTGAAAAGGGAGTTTAGTTCCTTTCCATTAAAACAAAAGGGTTACGTTAAGCGGCGCAGCGGAGAATGCTTTGCTCCGCCCCCTTGGAGACAAGCAAGATATTAACCTTGCTGCAACAATCTTTAGCAGTTTGGCGTGACATTCGACAACTCCTCCTGGTATTAATGCATGCAATGTACACTCGGGCTAGAGCTCTGCACAGCATGAGGCAGTGTGCTGGCCATGCCGGAAGTGGCTGATAGCTCAGCTCATACATTTTATGGATCTAAACTTTCTTAGTGTGGGCAACAGTGGTGTTGTAAGAGCTGAAAATCAACACCACGGAGTGATAGAGAGGGAAGGAAATTCACTTTGAAAGGAGACATGGAATTAGACTTGATTGTAAAAGATTTGCAGGAATATGGGAATATGGGATCTCGATGTAGTGGCCATTTCGGAGACATGGGTAGAGCAGGGACAGGAAGTGAATGTTGCAGGTTCCGGGATTTCGATGTTTCAGAAAGAACAGAGAAGATGGTAAAAGTGGGGGGGGGGGTGGCATTTTTAATCAAGGAGAGTATTACGGCGGCAGAAAGGACGTTTGAGGACTCGTCTACTGAGGTAGTATGGGCCGAGTTTAGAAACAGGAGAGGAGAGGTCAACCTGTTGGGAGTTTTCTATAGACCTCCGAATAGTTTCAGAGATGTAGAGGAAAGGATAGCGAAGATGATTCTCGACACGAGCGAGAGTAACAGGGTAGTTGTTATGGGGGACTTTAACTTTCCAAATATTGACTGGAAATACTATAGTTCGAGTACTTTAGATGGGTCAGTTTTTGTCCAGTGTGTGCAGGAGGGTTTTCTGACACAGTATGTAGACAGGCCAACCAGGGGCGATGCCACATTGCATTTGGTACTGGGAAATGAACCCGGCCAGGTGTTAGATTTAGATGTAGGTGAGCACTTTGGTGATAGTGATCACAATTCGGTTAGGTTTACCTTAGCAATGGGCAGGGACAGGGATATACAGCAGGGCAAGAATTATAGCTGGGGGAAAGGAAATTATGATGTGATTAGGCAAGATTTAGTCTGCGTAGGATGGGGAAGAAAACTGCAGGGGATGGGAACAATCGAAATGTGGAGCTTATTCAAGGAGCAGCTACTGCGTGTCCTTGATAAGTATGCACCTGTCAGGCAGGGAGGAAGTTGTCGAGCGAGGGAGCCGTGGTTTACTAAAGAAGTTGAAGCGCTTGTCAAGAGGAAGAAGAAGGCTTATGTTAGGATGAGACGTGAAGGCTAGCCAGGAATGATCTAAAGGGATGGCTCAGAAGAGCGAGGAGAGGACACGAGAAGTCATTGGCGATAGGATCAAGGAAAACCCTAAGGCATTCTATAGGTATATCAGGAATAAAAGAATGACTCGAGTTAGATTAGGGCCAATCAAGGATAGTAGTGGGAAGTTGTGTGTGGAATCAGAGGAGATAGGGGAAGTGTTAAATGAATAGTTTTCGTCAGTATTTACAGTAGAGAAAGAAAATGTTGTCGAGGAGAATACTGAGATACAGACTACTATGCTAGATGGGATTGAGGTTCACAAGGAGGAGGTGTTAGCAATTTTAGAAAGTGTGAAAATAGATAAGTCCCCTGGGACAGATGGGATTTATTTTAGGATTCTCTGGGAAGCCAGGGAGGAGATTGCAGAGCCTTTGCCCTTGATCTTTATGTCGTCATTGTAGACAGGAATAGTGCCGGAAGACTGGAGGATAGCAAATGGTGTCCCCTTGTTCAAGAAGGGGAGTAGAGACAGCCCTGGTAATAATAGACCTGCGAGCCTTACTTCGGTTGTGGGTAAAATGTTGGAAAAGGTTATAAGAGATAGGATTTATAATCATCTTGAAAAGAATAAGTTCATTCGCGATAGTCAGCACGGTTTTGTGAAGGGTAGGTCGTGCCTCACAAACCTTATTGAGTTTTTTGAGAAGGTGACCAAACAGGTGGATGAAGGTAAAGCCGTGGATGTGGTGTATATGGATTTCAGTAAGGCGTTTGATAAGGTTCCCCACGGTAGGCTATTGCAGAAATACGGAAGTATGGGATTGAAGGTGATTTAGTACTTTGGATCAGAAATTGGCTAGCTGAAAGAAGACAGAGGGTGGTGGTTGATGGCAAATATTCATCCTGGAGCTTAGTTTCTAGTGGTGTACCGCAAGGATCTGTTTTGGGGCCACTGCTGTTTGTCATTTTTATAAATGACCTGGATGAGGGTGTAGAAGGGTGGGTTAGTAAATTTGCGGATGACACGAAGGTCGGTGGAGTTGTGGATAGTGCCGAAGGATGTTGTAGGTTACAGAGGGACATAGATAGGCTGCAGAGCTGGGCTGAGAGATGGCAAATGGAGTTTAATGCGGAAACTTGTGAGGTGATTCACTTTGCAAGGAGTAACAGGAATGAAGAGTACTGGGCTAATGGGAAGATTCTTGGTAGTGTAGATGAGCAGAGAGATCTTGGTGTCCAGGTACATAAATCCCTGAAAGTTGCCACCCAGGTTAATAGGGCTGTTAAGAAGGCATATGGTGTGTTAGCTTTTATTAGTAGGGGGATCGAGTTTCGGAGCCAAGAGGTCATGCTGCAGCTGTACAAAACTCTGGTGCGGCCGCCCCTGGAGTATTGCGTGCAGTTCTGGTCACTGCATTATAGGAAGGATGTGGAAGCTTTGGAAAGACTGCAGAGGAGATTTACTAGGATGTTGCCTGGTATGGAGGGAAGGTCTTATGAGGAAAGGCTGAGGGACTTGAGGTTGTTTTCGTTGGAGAGAAGGAGGAGGAGAGATGACTTAATAGAGACATATAAGATAATCAGAGAGTTAGATAGGGTGGATAGTGAGAGTCTTTTTCCTCGGATGGTGATGGCAAACACGAGGGGACATAGCTTTAAGTTGAGGGGTGATAGATATCGGACAGATGTTAGAGGTAGTTTCTTTACTCAGAGAGTAGTAGGGGCGTGGAACGCCCTGCCTGCAACAGTAGTAGACTCGCCAACATTAAGGGCATTTAAGTGGTCATTGGATAGACATATGGATGAAAATGGAATAGTTTAGGTCAGATGGTTTTACAGATCGGCGCAACATCGAGGGCCGAAGGGCCTGTACTGCGCTGTACTGTTCTCTGAGAGGGGAATTGGGACTAATTGGAAGGGTGAGACCATGGAGGGATTCAAACAAAAGAATGAGAAGATTAAAATTAAGGTGCTGCCAGACCGGGAGCCAATGTAGATTAGTGAGCACAGGTGTGATGGGTGATCGTGATTTGGTGTGAGTTAGAACACAGGCAGCAGGGTTCTGGATGGGTTGTGGTTTATGGAGGTTTATACCTGGGAACGTGACCAGGATAGAATTGCAATAGTCAAGTGCGGATTTAACAAAGGCACAGATGAGGATTTATGCAGCAGATAGAGTGAGGCAGAGGTGGAGACGGGTGATATTTCAGAGGTGGTAGTAGGCAGGGTTGTTGATGGAGAGAATATGGAGATGAATTCAGCTTAGGTTTAAATAGAACACAGTGGCTGTAAACAGTCTGTTTCAGCCTCCTAAATTGTCCAGGGAGGGGTATGTGTTTCACAGATAGGAGATGGAGTTTGTGATGGATACCAATGGCACTGGCTTCAGTCTTCCAAAAAATTAGTTTACAGAACATTTTGATTCATCGTTAGCCGCGGGTGACGTACCAGAAGACTGAAGGATAGCTAATGTTGTGCCTTTATTTAAGAAGGGCAGCAGGGATAAACCAGGGAACTACAAGCCTTACATCAGTGGTGGGAAGGTTATTGGAAGGGATTCTGAGAGACAGGATTTATATTCATTTGGAAAGGCAAAGTATGATTAGGGATAGTCAGCATGGCTTCGTGTGTGGGAAATCATGTCTCGAATTTGATTGAGTTTTTTGAGGAGGTGACAAAGATGATTGACGAGGGCAGGCCGATGGATGTTGTCGACATGAACTTTAGCAAGACCTTTGACAAGGTCCCGCATGGTTGGTTGGTACATAAGGTTAGAACACATGGGATCCAGAGTGAGCTGGCCAACTGGATACAAAATTGACTTAGTGACAGAAGGAAGAGACTGGTAGTGGAGTGTTGTTTTTCAGATTGGAGGCCGGTGACCAGTAGTGTGCCGCAGGGATCGGTGTTGGGCACTCCGTTGTTTGTCATATATATTAATGACTTGGATGTGATAGTAAGGGGCATGATTAGTAAGTTTGCAGATGACACCAAAATTGGTGGTATAGTGGACAGTGAAGAAGGTTGTCTAAGGTTACAACAGGAGAAAGATCAACTGGGGAGGTGGTCAAGGGATTTGAAAATGGAATATAATGCAGACAAGTGTGAAGTGATGCATTTTGGGAGGTCAAACAAGGGCAGGATATATACAGTGAATGGCAGGGCCCTGGGGAGTGTTACTGAGCAGAGAGACCTTGGGGTGCAAGGACATAGTTCCCTGAAAGTGGCAACACAGGTAGACAGGGTGGTGAAGAAGGTGTATGGCATGCTTGCCTTCATCGGCCGAGGCATTGAGTACAAGAGTTGGGACGTCACACTAGAGTTGTCCATAACGTTGGTTAGGCCGCACTTGGAGTACTGTGTGCAGTTCTGGTCGCCACACTACAGGAAAGATGTGATTAAGCTAGAGAGGGTTCAGAAATAATTCACAAGGATGTTGCCTTGTTTGGAGGGCTTGAGTTATAGATAGAGATTGGATAGGCTGGGTCTGTTTTCCCTGGAGCGAAGAAGGCTGAGAGGGGACATGGTCGAGGTATATAAAATTATGAGAGGCATAGATAGGGTAGATAGCCATAGTCTGTTTCCCATAGTAGGGGTGACTAAAATTACATATATTTAAGGTGAGAGGGAGGAGGTTTAAAGGGGCGTAAAGGGGTAAATTTTTCACATAAAGAATATCTCGAATGAGCTGCCTGAGGACGAGGTGGAGGCAGGATCAGTAGCAACATTTAAGAGGCATTTGGACAGGTACTTGAACGAGCAAGGCATAGAGGGATATGGCATTAACTCAGGCAGGTGGGATTAGTATGCATAGGCATTCTGGTCGGCATGGACGCGGTGGGCCGAAGGGCCTGTTTCTATGCTGTACGACTGTATGACTCTATCACAGTATTTCAGTGAATCAGTGTTTACAGATCTCCAGTGGGAAATAGAGACAGCAGCAGCAGCAAAGATGAGAGAGTTCATTACAAGAACTGTAATACCATTAGCAATGGTTTGACAGCTAATAGCTGGAGATAGAGATTCACCAGGGATAACAACAGCAGCAAGAAGGGAAGAGTCAATGGCAAGAACAGTAGTATAGGTAAAAATGGATTAGAGAATTAAATCTTTATAGAGTGACTTACCAGGGCACCAACAATAGCGAGGTTGTAAACGTAAATATATTGAATTATCTCAAGTGGATATAGGATTCGAATGGACAAAAAACGACAAGCAGCAAGGATATAGTAAAACAAGCCATGTCTGGTAAATGTCAACAACAACCTTTATTTACATAATGCCTTTAATGTAATAAAACATCACAAGGTGCTTTACAGGAGCATTATAAAGGAAAGTATGACACGTGAAACAACAGGAGATTATGAGGTCAGATGACCAACAGATTGGTCATAGAGGAAGGTTTTCAGTAGTGTCTTCTGGGAGGAACGTGAGGTGGAGAGGCAGTGACAGCTGGTGGAATTTAATTAATACATTCAATTAATCAATAACATCAAATCTGGAATTGAAAGCTGAACTCAGTAATGTTGCATGAAACTATAATTGATTTTTATAACAATCTATCTGATTCACTAATGTCTTTTAGGGAAGGAGATCTGCCATCCTTACCTAATCTGGTCGACATGTAACTCAATGTTAACAAGGTTCATTGTTAACTGTCCTCTGCAATAGCCTAGCAAGTCACTCAGTTGTTAAGGATAATTATGAATGGACAACAAAGAGGCAGGAATTGTATTCCAGAGTTTTTCATAGGGGTCGTTAACTGGTCAAGGACATAACTCTGGACACAGGTCTTTGTGTCGACATTCCTGGGAATGAAAATGTGAAGCCTCATATCCACATATCTAAACAATTGTTGTTTATAAATTGTGATTTTTTGATTGGTTACTCTGTGGTTCGAACATGAGAATGACAGGAAATAACGGTACAGCACTCAAAGCTCAAATTGAGCACCAATGACTCTACGAGATTGAGTAGGAATACTACTAGTTAACAATTATACAAAATACCCATTCACAATGCACCTGTTAGCAATACACTCATTAGTCACAAACATGTTACAAGGATTTGTGCTATTCGTTCAGTAACTGACCAAGCTCCTCGACCTTATCACTGAATCACCATTTACAATAATCTTTACACCTTTCATACCAAGGTGGGCTGGATGTTTCATTGATAAGATCACACTGCCCTATTAAAATCCACCGTAAGCTACAGTTGTCCAATGAGATGTCTAATTCTTTGTTCAAACTGTGATACAAGAGACTGCCTTGATGGTGAGCATGTGTTTACATTTCCTTCAGTAATTTCATCACCCCTTGTGGATGTTACAGATGCCCCGGGACTGATATCAGTAAAACCAATAGCAGCTTTCCTTCCTGGTTACATACATATTTTAAACCACAGGACAATGAAAGAATCCAAATCCCTTGCATTCCTGATGTCTTACAAACTGTTTCTTAGAGAATTTCTAGTTTATTCTCATTTCTAAGAAGACAGGCACTGGCATCATCAATCAAAGACAGTTTGTAAAACTTAGACCAGCTGAATTAACATTTTAAAACATATTCAGTCACGCCAATCTCTTTTCTTTGTGTTTCCAGACAACATGTCCAACATGGGGTGGCGCAGTGGTAAGCACCGCAGCCTCCCAGCTCCTGGGGCTCGTGTTAGATTCTGGGTACTGCCTGTGCAGAGTTTGCAAGTTTTCCCTGTGTCTGTGTGGGCTTTCGCTGGGTGCTCTGGTTTCCTCCCACATCCAAAGACATGCAGGTGATAGGTAAATTGGCCATTGTAAATTGCCCCTAGTGTAGGGAGGTGTTAGGGAATATGGGATTACTGTAGGGTTAGTATAAATGGGTGGTTGTTGGTCGGCACAGACGCGGTGGGCCGAAGGGCCTGTTTCGGTGCTGTATCTCTACATAAAGATAAAATAAAAAAAATAAAATACATGTCTGCAGGGTTTTGTGTATGCAAAACCTTTGTGAAGTTCTAAATTGGCATCAAAGTGAAATAGAACTTTGAAGTAGGTCTCTTAATTAGTTTTGATGTGATATGTATCACCGTTCTGTTTATTTTTCAAACATCACTCAGACTAAAAGTGTTTTCTTCCACGAGTAACTCTGTTAATCTGTAAAGCAGCTTGTAGCTGTTAACAGGTTACTTTATCTCAGATACACCCTTTTGGCCTGCACAATGCATGCTGGTCAGGTCCAGTCAGTTTTCGGTACACCTGTAAAAAAGCAAAGGGCAACTCAAGGGCAATTTGGGATGGGGACCGAATGCTGGCCTTCTCAGTGATACTCACATCCCCTGAATAGAATACAATAATATGATAATATAAGATTCCACCCATCCAATCCAGGATAAAAAAAACATTCTCACCTGTCACAGGTCAGACAGCAGAGATCATGCCATTCCATCTATCCAATCGAGGATAACAAACCATTCTCACCTGTCACAGGTCAGATGCCTACACTATCTGTTCTGATTTTGTTTTGTATTTGAACTGTCAATCCGCAATAAACTGCTTGTGTCTCCTCGACCTACTTTTGGATGATCTGTGACACATGATCTGATCTTACAGAGGTCTAGGAGAGGGATCACAGAGATTGGGTTCAGAGGCCTGGTTTACTTGGGTTTGTGAGAAATTATAATCTCAGTTGGGCATGAGTGATCATCACTGGGACCGGGTAGGAAACTTTGAGACAGAGAGAGAGGGAGAGAGTTTATACTCGGTGAAATGTGTGTGATCATTGCTAACAGCGAGGATGGAACCTTGAGAGAACTTGGAAGAAATAAAGTCAGATGCATAATGTTGTTGGTATATCACAGGGAATAGTTGATCAGTTTCATGACAGAGAAAAACAGTCGCACCTGGAATAACTGACTTCCTAAGAATTTTGGAGAAGTCCAGTGTGGTTTACGATTTCATCCTCAGGAGAATTTATGAGAACATCCAGAAATGCAGAAATAAAATAAAGTGCTGGGATAAGTTGGACAATGGGGATCATCTGTGCACATCACAGTTAAATAAAACAAACACAACCAATTGAAGGAACAGATAGATAGGTTACAGAAGGAAATTGAAGTTTGTCAGGAGAATAGTTGCATCCTGTACAATCAGTTACTCTGGGAACAGGAGGCATTGACACTGTACATTAGATGTGGAGAAAATTAGAACAAATCCTGGACCAAAACGATTTACCGTCAGGAAATACCAGAATTAGTGAAGGGTTAGAAGCTGTGAAGAGGGGCTTTGAGGGAATTATACCAGTGTTAAAGCTCTGCCCCACCCCCGAAACTGAACCACAGGGAGGTGACGGTGGAGTAGCAATGCCACTGGACTAGTGGCCCAGACGCCCAGGCTAATGCTCTGGGGACATGGGTTCAAGTCCCACCACGGCAGATGGTGAAATTTGAATTCAATTAGTAAAATTCTGAAATTAAAATATCTATTCTAATGGTGACCATGAAAACATTGTCAATTGTTGTAAAAATTCATCTGGTTCACTCATGTCCCTTATGGAAGAAAATCTGCCATCCTAATCTGGTCTGGCCTACATGTGACTCAAGACCCACAGCAATGTGGTTGTTTATGAAATGGAGGAGTAAGCTGCTCGGTTGTAGAAAAGCCAAATAAAGCAATGAAACTGGATGGACCACCTGGCATCGACATGGGCACCAAAAACGACAAAGGCAAACTCAGCCCTGTCGACCCTGCAAAGTCTTCCTTGGTAACAACTGGAGGCTTGTGCAAAAATTGGCAGAACAGTCGCATAGACTTGTCAAGTTGCAGAAAACAAATTCATCCTCACCGAATTATATCTTATAATGTCCCAGACACAAGCATTCCCATTCCAAGGTATGTCTACCCCCCAGAGACAGGACAGACCCTTGATTCAGGACCCCATGAAGTCTCATGGCATCAGGTCAAACATGGGGAAGGAAACCTCCTGCTGATTTCCAACTACCGCCCTCCCTCAGCTGATGTGTCAGTACTCCTCCATGTTGAACACCATTTGGAGGAAGTACTAAGGGTAGCAGGGACACTGAATGTACCCTGGGTAAGGGAATTTAATATCCATCACCAAGAGTGACTCGGTAGCATCAGTACTGACTGAGCTGGCAGAGTCCGAAAGGACGTGGCTGCCAGATTGAGTCTGGAGCAGGCGGTGAGGTAACCAACCAGAGTGAAAAATGTATTTGACCTCGTCCTCACCAATCTGCCTGTCATTGAAGTTATAGATATGGACTTTCAAAAGGTGTTTCATGAAGTCACATTCAATAGACATGTTAGGAAAATTGAACCCTATGGATTAAAGGGACAGTGACAGTTTGGATATAACATTGTCTAATGCACAGTAAACAGAGAGAAGTGGTGAAAGGTTGTTGTTCAGACTCGATGGGAGTATGCAGTGGTGTTCCCCAGGGCTCGGTATTAGGACCACTGCTCTTTAGTGCTTGGAAAACCCGGGCTGGGTAGGGAAGAGACCCCTCCTCCTCCCTCTTTACAGAGCTTCCCCTCTCTGCAGCCTCTGCTCCATTTGTTGCAGAGACACAGTAGCTACAGTAGACCCAGAGACACAGTAACTACAGTCCCCATACCTGGTCCAGTGTTGGGTCACCAAATCCTCTGTCCTCCCTGAATGCCTGCAGCAGCTCACAACACAACCTCCAGACAATCATCCACAGCACCTCCACCAACTTTATACGAGCAGAAGTAAGTCAAAAGCCCCTCACCTGTAAGTTGGATGCCTGGTCCTTTGAAATAACATTATAGGGATTTCCTCGTGCTGCTGAATGCATGTTCAGCTGAGAGTGACTAACACAGGTGGTCAGTGGACATGTCCAGGTCAAGTTTCAAAGACGTACGTCACAGTTGTGGGAATGGCTGATGAACACCATATTCATACCCTCCTCATACTACAGACACACACACGTTACACCCACGCTATCACCCCGGCCAGCATGGGTGTCCTGTGCAATGTACTGGATGTGACCGGCACTGCAGCCCACACTATTCTATGGATCCAAACTTCCACAGCACCAGTAGAGCTGGAGAGATGAAATGTGTGGTCAGGGAGAGAGACAGAGGGAAAGAAACTCTGTTTAAAAAGGGAATTATAAAAAGACTTTAAGATGAACAAGTTTCAGGAATATTGGAAATGGACAGGGGATTGGGATAATCAGAGGGGTGAGGACATGGAGGGATTTGATCACAAGAGTGAGAATATTAAAATTGAGGTGTTTTTGGACATATGAAGATAGAACTGAGGAGCAGGAGGAGTCCATTAGACCCGTTGAGCCTGCTCCACCATTCGAATAAGGACATGACTGATCTGTTATTTTTAAACTTTATCCCCTTGTTCCAGTCTCCCCCACAATGGAAACATCCTCCCGGTATCCACTCTATCAAGTCCCCTCAGGATCTGATAAGCTTCAATAAGACACATCTCATTCTTCTAAACTCCAAACCGTTAAAAAATGTCTTCATAATATAACCCCTTCATTCAGGGAATGAGTCAAGTTAACTTTTGCTGACCTGCTTCTTATGCAATAATTTCATTTTGATCAAATAAGGAGACCAAAACTGTACACAATATTCCAGATGTGGTCTCACCAAGACCCTGCACAGCTGCAGTAAAACTTCCCCACTTTGATACTCGATTCCCTTTGCAATAAACGTTAACATTCCGTTTGCCTTCCGAATCACTTGCTGTCCCTGTATACTAACTCTTTCAGATTCATGTACCCAGACACCCAGATCCCTCTGTACCACCGAGTTCTTCAATCTCTCTACATTTAAATAGTATACTGCTTTTCTATTCTTCCGGCCAAAGTGAACAAGTTCACATCTTACCACATTGTACTCCATCCGCCAAAGTTTTGCGACCTCACTGAACCTATTTGTATCCCTTTGCAAACACTTTACCTCATCTTGACCACGTACTTTCCGTCCCATCTTGATGTCGTCAGCACATTTATCGACCATACTTACCTTAGGACCCCTGGACGCAGGCCTTCTGGTCCTGGGGACTGGACTGGACAGACAAATATGCAAGGTAGGAGCTGGAGTAGGTCACACGGGCCCTCGAGCCTGCTACGCCATTAAATAAGATCATGGTTGATCTGATTGTAACCTCGGCTGCACAATCCCAGCTTCTCCCACTAACCTTCCACCTCCTTGCTTATCAACAATCTATCTACCTCTGATTTAAAAATATTCAAAGACTCTGCTTCCACCGCCTTTTGAGGAAAAGTGTTCCAAAGATTCATGACCCTCAGAAAAAAAATCTCCTCATCTCTGTCTTAAATGGGCAACCCTTATTTTTAAACAGTGACCCCGAGTTCTAGATTCTCCAACAAGAACAAACATCATTTCCACATCCACCCTGTCAAGACCCCTCAGGATCTTTTATGTGTCAATCAAGTCACCTCTTACTCTTCTAAACTCCAGCAGGTACAACCCTGGCCTGCCCACCCTTTCTTCATATGACAACTCGCCCATGCCAGGTATTAGTCTCGCAAACCTTCCCTGAACTGCTTCCAACGCATTTACATCCTTCCCTAACTAAGGAGATCAATACAATAGTCGGTCCTCCAGATGTGGTCTCACCAATTACCTGTATAACTGTAGCAAGACCTCCTTACTTTTGTATTCAATTCCCCTTGCAATAAATGGTAACATTCTATTAGCTTTCCTAATTACGTGCTGTACCTGCATACTAACCTTTTTTGATTTATGCACTAGGACACCCAGATCCCTGTGCATCTCAGAGTTCTGCAATCTCACCATTTATATAATACACTTCTTTTTTATTCTTCCTGCCAAAATGGGAAATTTCACGATTCCCACATGATACTCCGTTTTCCAGATCTTTGCCCACTCACATAACCTATCTATATCCCTTTGTAGCCTCCTTATATCCTCTTCACAACTTACCTTCCGACCTCTCTTTGTTTCATCAGCAAATTTAGCAACCATACCTTCAGTCCCTTCATCCAAGTCATTTATATAAATTATAAAACGTTGTGTCACCAGCATTGATCCCTGTGGCACACCACTCATTACATCTTACCAACCAGAAAATGACCCATTTATGCCTACTCTCTATTTCCTGTTAGCTAGCCAATCTTCTATCTATGACAATATACTACTCCCTACACCATGATATTTTCTTTTTCACAATAACCTTTGATGTGGCACTCTATCAAATTCCTTCTGGAAATCTAAGTACAGTACATCCACCAGTTCCCCATTATCCACAGCACATGTTACTTCTTCAAAGAACTCCAATAAATTGGTTAAACATGATTTCCCCTTTCAGAAAACCATGTTGATTCTGCCTGATTACCTTGACTTTTTCTAAATGCTCTATTACATATCTAATAATAGCTTCTAACATTGTTCCTAAGAGAGATGTTAAGCTAACTGGCCTGTAGTTTCCTGCTTTCTGTCTCTCTCCCTTTTTGAATAAAGGAGTTCGTTATTTACCAATCGAATTAAACCTTCTCTGAATCTAGGGATTTTTGAAAAATCAAAACCAGCGCATCGACTATCTCACTAGTCACTCTTCAGGATCAGGGGACTGTCATTCCACAGCTCCAACAATTTGTTCAGTATCACTTCCCTGGTGATTGTAATTTTCTTGGGTTTCTCCCTCCCTCCCTTCCATTTCCTGAATTACAGCTAATACTGGGATGTTACTTGCATCCTCAATAGTGACGATTAATGCAAAATATCTGCTCAATTCATCTGCTATCTCCTTGTTTTCCATTATTAATTTCGCTGACTCACTTTCTGTCCGACTAATGCTCACTTTGTTAACTCTTTTCTTCTTTAAATATCTATAGAGACTCTTCCTATCTGTCTTTATATTTCTAGCCAGCTTTCCCTCGTACTCTAATGTTTCCTTCCTTATCAATCTTTAGTTGTTCTTTGCTGATTTTTATATTCTGTCTAATCTTCTGCCCTGCCACCCATCTTTGCACCGCTAAATGCTTTATCTTTAAGTTTGATACTATCTTTAGCTGTTTTCGTTATCCACGGATGGTGGGTCCTATCAGCCTTTAGGTGTGATAGTTTTCCCAGTATCCTCTTTTCTCTGGTCATAGTGATTGTTTTAAGTTCCTCACTTCCTTTTGCCTCTTGATTTAGGTATATTTGGAAGGTTTGCTATGTCTTCTACAATGAAAACAGACAGAAAATAGCTGTTCAACACCTCCACCATGTCCTTGTTTCTCATTATTAATTCTGCAAACTCACTTTCTAGAGGACTAACACTAATTTAAGTTTCTATTTTCCTATTTAAATACTTGTATAAACTCTTATCCTCTATTTTTAGATTACTAGTTGGCTTTCTCCCACACTCTACCTTTCCCTCTTTTTTATCATTGATTGCTGGTTCTTAAAATCTGTCCAATCTTCTCACCCACCAACAATCTTTGCAGATTTGTCGTGTTTCTTTCAATTCAATATTATCCTTAACTTCATTATTTTGCGGCGTATGATGCAACCTTCTGCAAGAGCCTTTCTTTCTCATTGAGATACATCTTTGCTGAGAGTTAGTAAGTATCTCCTTAAAAATCTGCCACTGCATCTCTACTGTACTACCTTTTAACCTAGTTTCCAAGTTCACTTTTGCCACCTATGCCTTCATATCCTTATAATTACCTTTATTTAGGTTTTTTTTTAAAAACTAGTCTTAGACCCACAGTTTTCCCTTCAATCTGAACATTGAAATGCTATCATGTTATGATAATTGTCGTCTAAAGACTCCTTTTTTAGGAGGTTCTTCATTAATCCTGTCTCATTGAACATTATCCTCTCTGGTTGACTGCAGAACGTGCTGCTCTAAGGAACTGTCCTGAATACACTCAATGTGATAATTGTTTAGGCTACCTTTGCCAATCTGATTTGCCCAATCTACATGTAGATTAAACTCACCCATAATTATTGTGGTACCTTTCATCCACACCCCATTTATTTCTTTTTGTATACTATCCTACAAAAAACAATGTAGGTCACTGAGTTCAGGGATGTTGCGTGAATGAGATTTAGTATGAATTAGGATATAGACAGCAGAGTTTTGTACAGACTGTGGTTTATGGTGGTTTGTAACAGGGAGAGTAACCAGGACAGCATTGGAATAGTAGATTTGACAAAGACACAGACCAGAGTTTATGCAGCAAATGGGCTCACATGGAGGACGATATTTTGAAGGTGGTCGTTGTTAAGAACAGTAAAACAGTTAATCATGGTTTCTAGAATTAATAGCTGGATAGAGAGACTTACCAGGGACACCAACAATAGCGAGGATGGGATAATAAATGTGTTGAATCAGCATCAGTGCCCAGTGGATCCGATGCGCCAATGTTATCCAATAATCATCCGCAGTAAGATAATCAAACCAATGGGATAAACTCCTGTCCATTTTTGTAACATTCCAATCTATTGTTCTCAGATTCTGATCTATCCTCTCCATCTCACTGGAGCCACTGATCCCTGTTAGTGCGGGGGTGATGCTCCTGCAGACATGATGGAAGAACACATTAAAAGGAGTCCTGTATTAATAGAAGAAGGAAACCCTCCAGTGACGCAATTAGAGTCCATGGATTACATTAATTACAGTCACTGAACAAACAGGTTCAGTTAACCCCTTTCAATCCAACCCTTTTTGTACCACAATAAAGCAGAACATTTACATGGTCTGCATGGGATGTATGAGAGTTGTTGAGGGAAGGAAAGGTGCAAATAACAGAGGCACTGGCCAGGAGCTTCCAATACTTCTTGGATATTGGAGTGATGACAGGAGACTGGATGGTTGTAAATGTTAGACATTGTTTAAAAAAAGGAGATATGGACTAAGCCCTGTATTTACTGACCAGTCAGTTTAACGTCCCTGGTGGGGAAATTTCAACCATCAACCAGGATACAGATACCTGCTGTTTTGAAAAACAAGGGTTTATAAATGTCAACTACCATGAACATGTTAAAGGCAAATTGTATCTAACAAGCTTGAAGGATTTATTTGATGGAGTAATATAGGGGATTGATGAGGGTTGTACAGCTGGTGTTATGTATATAAACTTTCAAAAGGCGTTTGATCAAGTGCGATTTAATCGACTTCTTCGGAAAACTGAACCCAATGATCAAAGTGGCAGTGGTTGTGTGAACATCCAATTGGCTAAGGCACAGAAAATAGATTGTTTTTCAGGCTGGGGTGAGTATACAGAGCTGTTCCAAAGCCATCAATAACAACAACAACATATATTTATATATGAACACACGAAGTAGGAGCAGGAGTAGGCCACTCGGCCCTTCGAGCCTGCTCCACCATTCAATAAGTTCCTGGCTGAACTGATTATTTCACATTTCCATCTACCCCCGGTAACCTTTCACTCCCTTGCTGATCAAAAATCTATCCAGTTCTGCATTTAAAAATTTCAAATTCTCTGCTTCCACTGCCGTTTGAGGAAGAGAATTCCAAAGACTCTCGACCCTTTGAGATGAAACAATGTCTCCTCATCGCTGTATTAAATGGGTGATCCCTTATTCTTAAACAGGTGCACCTCCCCCCCTCTGTCACCGAATGATCTGTACCTAGCAAAGGACTAAGTTATATCCCCTTACACTCCCACCTTAATTAAATTCACGCTCGGCATGCTGTTGATCTCTTTTCCATCATATCACCTCCTGCCTCACTTCCTTGACCAGGAGTCCTACACCCACCCCGACTAGTGGACCCACTCACCCAGCTCAAGTATATTCCCTCCACCTGGACCCCTCCCTCTGGCCTCTTAACCACTTTTGATCGTTTCATTGAGAAATGTCGGTGAAACATCGGCCATCACAATTTCTCTGCTCCCCTCACTCACTCTAGTCTGTCCCCCTCTGAACTTGCTGCACTCCGTTCTCTCAAGTCTAATCCCGACATTGTGATCAAACCTGCAGACAAGGATGGTGCTGTTGTTGTCCAGCGTACCGACTGCTACCTTGCAGAGGCTCAGCATCAACTCTCAGACACTTCTTCCTACTTCCCTCTCGACCATGAACCCACCAGCGAACATCAAGCTGCTGTCCACAGGACTGTAACTGACCTCATCTCCTCTGGAGATCTTCCCGCTACAGCTTCCAACCTCACAGTCCCACAACCACGGGCAACCCACTTCTACCTCCTTCCTAAAATCCACAAACAGGACAATCCCAGCAGACTCATTGTTTCAGCCTGTTCCTGCCCCACTTGAACTTATTACTTCCTATCTTGAGTCGTATTTTTCTCCCCTCGTCCAGTTTCTTTCCACCTACATCTGCGACTCTTCGGACGCACTACGTCATTTTGACAATTTCCAGTTCCTCTTCATGATGGACGTCCAATGTATCTGCACCTTCCATCCCCCACCAGGACGGTCTTAGGGTTCTCTGCTTCTTCCTTGAACAGAGGCCCATCCAGTCCCCATCCACTACCACCCTCCTCCGCCAGGCTGAAATTGTTCACACATTGATCAACTTCTCCTTCAGCTCCACTCATTTTGTACAGCCATAGAGTTATACAGACTATAGACAGACCCTTCGGCCCATCATATCCATGCTGGCCATCAAGCACCTATCCATTCTAATCACATTTTCTGGCACTTGGCCCATAGCCTTGTATGCTATGGTATTTCAAGTGCTTCTCCAAATACTTTTTAAATGTTATGAGGGTTCCTGCCTCTACCATCCCTTCAGGCAGTGTGGTCCAGATTCCAACCACCCTCTGGGTGAATTTGTTTTCCTCAATTCCCCTCTAAATCTCCTGCCCCTTCCTGTAAATCTCTACCCCCTGGCTATTGACACTTGCGCCAAGGGGGAGAAAAAAAAGTTTCTTCCTATCTATGCACCTCATAATTTTTTATACTTCTATCAGCTCCCCCCTCAGATTTAGTCACCCCATGATGCCTATCTATACTAATTCCACCTGCCTGCATTAATTCCATATCTTACTATGCCTTGCTCATTCAAGTACCTGTCCAGATGCCTCTTAACTGTCGCTACTGTTCCTGCCTCCACCACCTCCTCAGGCAGCTCATTCCAGATACCCACTATTCTTTGTGTGAAAAATTTACCCCTTTGATCCCCTTTAAACCTCGTCCCTCTCACCTTAATTCTATGCCGTCTAGATTTAGTCGCCCCCACCATGGAAGCAGACTCTGGCCAACTACTTTATCTATGCCTCTCAGAATTTTATATACCTCTAACATGTCCCCTCTCAGCCTCCTTCGCTCCAGGGAAAACAGACCCAGCCTATCCAATCTCTATCTATAACTCAAGCCCTCCAAACAAGGCAACATCCTTGTGAATCATTTCTGAACCCTCTCTAGCTTCATCACATCTTTACTGTAGTGCAGCGACCAGAACTGCACACAGTACTCCAAATGCGGCCCAACCAACGTTATGTATAACTGTAACATAACGTCCCAACTCTTGTACTCAATGCCTCGACCGATGAAGGCAAGCCAAATGGCTTCTTCACCACGCTGTCTACCTGTGTTGCCACTTCCAAGGAACTACGTACTTGCAAACCAAGATGCACCCAAAACTGATATGTGGCAAGTCGCATTCATGCTGCAAAAGTGCCAGGACACGAACATTTCCAATAAGAGAGAATCTAACCATCTCCCCTTGACAGTCAATGGCGTTATCATCACTGAATCCTCTACTATCAACATTCTAGGGGTTATTATTGAACAGAAGCTGAATTGCAGCTACAACAGGTCAGAGGCTAGGAATCCTGAGGCGAGTAACTCATTTCCTGACTCCCCAAAGCCTTTCCACCATCTATAAGGCACAAATCAGGAGTGCGATGGAATACTCCCCACTTGCCTGGATGGGTGAAGCTCCAACAGCATTCCAGGAACTCAACACCATCCAGGACAAAGCAGCCCTGCTTGATTGATTGATTGTAGTTGGCGTGTCATTGACTCCCTCCAGCACCAGCACACAGGGGCAGCAGTGTGTACCATCTACAAGATGCACTGCAGCAACGCACCAAGGCTCCTTAAACAGTACCTTCCAAACCCGCGACCTCTACCACAAAGAAGGACAAGGGCAGTGATGCATGGGAACATCACCACTGCAAGTTCCCCTCCAAGTCACACATCATCCGGACTTGGAACTATATCGCTGTTCCTTCACTCTCACTGGGTCAAAATCCTGGAAATCCCTTCCTAACAGCACTGTGGGTGTACCTGCACCAGTTGGATCAAGAAGGCAGCTCACCACCACCTTCTCAAGAGCAATTAGCGATGGGCAATGAATGCTGGCCCAGGCAGCGGCGCCCACTTACCATGAAATAATAAGAAGGTAATAGTAGTTCCTTCTGGCTGGACGACTGTGGAGAGGTGTGGGAGGAAGACACCAACATTGTAACAGGCTCCAGTACGTCTGTGAAAGACAAGGAGGGATAGTTTGTCTTTGTAACAGTCACACAGCATGTCATTTTTAACAATCTTATCTGCATGCCCTGCCATAGAATTATTCACATGCATCCAAACTTCTGCTGCACCCCCATTAAAATTACACCCTTTATTTTCCATTGCCTCTCCTGTCCATCCTATGAAAAATGTATCATTTTGCGTTTCTGTTAATGTTTATCTACCATGTGTACGTCCATTCCATCAGTCTGTCTATATCCACTTGATGTCTGTCAATATCATCCTCATTGTGCAATACACTTCCAGGTTTTGTGGCAAGTGTAAAATTTACAATTGTGCTATTTACAGGGCGGCACAGTGGCGCAGTGGTTGGCACCGCAGCCTCACAGCTCCAGCAACCCGGGTTCAATTCTAGGTATTGCCTGTGTGGAGTTTGCAAGTTCTCCCTGTGTCTGCGTGGGTTTCCTCCGTGTGCTCTGGTTTCCTCCCACATGCCAAAGACTTGCAGGTTGATAGGTATATTGGCCATTAGCAATTGCCCCTAGTATAGGTAGGTGGTAGGGAAATATAGGGACAGGTGGGGATGTGGTCGGAATATGGGATTAGTGTAGGATTAGTATAAATGGGTGGTTGATGGTCGGCACAGACTCGGTGGGCCGAAGGGCCTGTTTCAGTGCTGTATCTCTAATCTACACTCAAGTCCAAGTGGCTAAAATAGATCATGAAAAGTTACAGACCTAGTAACGACCCCTGGGGGAAACTTCCTCCAGTTCTAACAACAACCTTTCACCCCCTCTCTCTGCTTCCTGTCATGCAGACAACTTTGTCCCTTTTATTCCATGGGCTTTATCTTTATCGACAAGCCTGTTAAGTGACACTTCATCAAATGCTGTTTGGAAGTAATAGGGAACAAAGAAATGGCAGAACAATTAAATACATACTTTGGTTCTTTCTTCTCAAATGAGGACACAAATCAGTATTAATAGGGAAATGGTGTTGGGTAAATTGATGGGATTGAAGGCTGATAAATCCCCAGGGCCTGATAATCTACATTCCAAAGTACTTAAGCAAGTTCTTTCTTTTTCTTTTGGGCCTCCTTATCTCGAGAGACAATGGATACGCGCCTGGAGGTGGTCAGTGGTTTGTGAAGCAGCGCCTGGAGTGGCTATAAAGGCCAATTCTGGAGTGACAGGCTCTTCCACAGGTGCTGCAGAGAAATTTGTTTGTTGGGGCTGTTGCACAGTTGGCTCTCCCCTTGCGCCTCTGTCTTTTTTCCTGCCAACTACTAAGCCTCTTCGACTCGCCACAATTTAGCCCTGTCTTTATGGCTGCCCGCCAGCTCTGGCGAATGCTGGCAACTGACTCCCACGACTTGTGATCAATGTCACACGATTTCATGTCGCGTTTGCAGACGTCTTTATAACGGAGACATGGACGGCCGGTGGGTCTGATCACTTAAGCAAGTGACTCCAGAAATAGTAGATGCATTGCTGGTCAGTCTTCAAAATTCTATCCTGGAACAGTTACAATGGATTGGAGGGTAGACAATGTAACCTCACTATTTTAAAAAAAGAGGTAAAGAGACAACAGTGAATTATAGAGGGGTTATCCTGA
This sequence comes from Heterodontus francisci, assembly GCF_036365525.1. NCBI lineage: Eukaryota > Metazoa > Chordata > Chondrichthyes > Heterodontiformes > Heterodontidae > Heterodontus > Heterodontus francisci. The sequence goes on along the minus strand of NW_027141872.1, from coordinate 544 downwards.
CATCAGTAGTGGGGAAAATGCTAGAGTCCATTATAAAATATGTAATAACAGAGCACTTGGGAAACAGTGACAGGATCGGACACAGTCAGCATGGATTTAGGAAAGGGAAATCATGCTTGGCAAATCTACTGGAATTTTTGAGGATGTAACTAATAGAATAGATAAGAGGGAACGAGTGGATGTGTTGTATTTGGATTTTAATAAGGCTTTCAATAAGGTCCCACACAGGAGATTAGCGTGCAAAGGTTAAATCCCATGGGATTGGGGGTATGGTACTGACATGGATAGAGAACTAGTTGGCAGACAGGAAACAAACAGTAAGAACAAATGTAATATATCCAAGTTTGCAGATGACACAAAGCTGGGTGGGAGGGTGAGCTGTGAGGAGGATGCAGAGAAGCTCCAGTGTGATGTGGACAGGTTGAGTGAGTGGGAAATACATGGTAGATGCAGTATCATGTGGATAAATGTGAAGTTATCCACTTTGGTGTCAAAAACAGAAAGGCAGATTGTCTGAACGACGATAACTTTGGAGAGGGGGAGG